>NC_068548.1:10745084-10887584 GCF_026212275.2 Microplitis demolitor | reverse complement strand
TTGTTGTTGTTGTTGTTGTTGTTGTTGTTGTTGTTGTTGTTGTTGTTGTTGTTGTTGTTGTTGTTGTTGTTGTTGTTGTTGTTGTTGTTGTTGTTGTTGTTGTTGTTGTTGTTGTTGTTGTTGTTGTTGTTGTTGTTGTTGTTGTTGTTGTTGTTGTTGTTGTTGTTGTTGTTGTTGTTGTTGTTGTTGTTGTTGTTGTTGTTGTTGTTGTTGTTGTTGTTGTTGTTGTTGTTGTTGTTGTTGTTGTTGTTGTTGTTGTTGTTGTTGTTGTTGTTGTTGTTGTTGTTGTTGTTGTTGTTGTTGTTGTTGTTGTTGTTGTTGTTGTTGTTGTTGTTGTTGTTGTTGTTGTTGTTGTTGTTGTTGTTGTTGTTGTTGTTGTTGTTGTTGTTGTTGTTGTTGTTGTTGTTGTTGTTGTTGTTGTTGTTGTTGTTGTTGTTGTTGTTGTTGTTGTTGTTGTTGTTGTTGTTGTTGTTGTTGTTGTTGTTTCGTATACAAACGCATCGGTGTTCATCATCAATAATTATATAGGATGATAAAGTTTCTATTGTCATTAGAGGTTGATTATACCTTTGAGAATAACTATTTTTATAATAATTATTTATCATGTTATAAGAGTGTAAAAAACATGTTACGACATTGACTATGTATTCCATTGTAAAAGTATGAAGCCAAATACGAGGAATAATGGCTTCATACTTTAAATATTTTCTTAGAAATTCTTTTTCTGCTTGTAAAAAATTATTATTGGTTTTTTCATAAATCGATAATACCAATATCTGTGATGCTGGTAAATCAACATTATTATCGATCATTTTTTTTAATTCATCTTTCCATGGCCCCTCTAGGTCTGAATGCATAGTCATAAGATGTTCGCCTGTAAAATAATATTTCCACGGTGAAGGAAGATTATCCCCACGGATCTTAAACCACCAACTCTTATTAACATCACTTATTTGAAGAATTGTTGGTATATTATTAATTGTTATTATGGCATCATTAAATTTCTCCCCTCGGTACCTTTCCAATTGACTTGCGATTTCCGAAAAAACATTATCATCGATCCATTCAATTAGAAGTATCGCATCATATTCTAACACGTTACCCGTATTTCTATAAAAAAATAATAAAAAATAATTTATTTTATTATATTTGAAAACGTTTTATTAAAGTAATATTAAAAAACTACTAATTACCTTAATACTGCTGCTGATGTTGTTTCTGTTTTCAACACTTTACTATAAAATAAACAAATTATTCAATTAAAAACTTAAATTTATTATTTATAATTTTATATTTATTTAATTGAGTGAGAAGTAATCAACATAATAATAATTGAAAAATAATTACTTTGTTACTGATGTTGCTGTTGATAAAATGCTGTTGCTGATGTTGTTGCTGTTTTCACCGCTTTATTATAAAATAAACAAAATCTTTAATTAAAAACTTAAATTTATTATTTATAATTTTATATTTATCTAATGGAGTGAGAAATTATCAACTTAATAATTAAAAAATAATTACTTTGTTACTGATGTTGCTGTTGATAATAAAATATTATTGTTGCTGTTGTCTAATTAAAAACTGAAATTAAAAAATTTTTACTTATTATTTAATTCTTATTTGATATTTATTTAAAATGCCATACTATTTATTTATTTAGTTCTTATTATTTATTTAATATTTAATATTAATTTTTTTTATTTATCAAGTAATGAATTTTATATATATATATATATATATATATATATATATATATATATATATATGATTTAGATCAACATGTTTTTTCACTACAACTTTTTTATTCCAAATAACTACATGGAAGATTTTAATATGTTGAATACTCCAATTAATAAAATCATAACTTGATAAACAAATAATTATCTTATTATTAAAAACAATACTCACAATTTTTACGAAAAACTCGTGACCGGCACCAACACGTTCAGACACTTTTTGGATTTGAGAGATTTTTATCATCTATTGTCTATACTTTGTTTAGCATAAGCAAACAATGAGAATGCATAGGACCGAAAAACTTGAGACCTGATTGGTCCATTCCACTATGACGTAGTTGTATTCTTACTGGCAAGTTATAGAGTAAAAAAATGAGAGTAAATATTTTTTGATGCACTTTATACCAAAAATACAATCGAATACATATCCTGATGCGATATTGAGCATTTTTTTTAAGAATCAATCAATCATGTATAGAATAAAAATTAATTGTAATTTACGCGCGGGAAAGGGTTATATCTACCGAGGCGACCTCTGCCGAGATAGACTAATATAACACATCGATACTTGTAACCGATAATGGCGGTAAAATTTTTAAATTTGAATAAATTAAACTTATAAAAAAAAAAATTTTAAATTTAATAATCATACATACCTAACAAATATTTTTTTCTTCAAATCAATTAAACAATTCATTTAAACTTAGAATATATTAAAAATTAAGCATCATATTTAAAAAATATTAATAAAGAATTATACTCTTGACGGTAAAAAATCTAAAATTCAAAAGTTATACATACCTGACAAATATTTTTTTATCTCAAAGTTAAAAAATATATTGAAAATGAAACTAATTATTTTTTATTTATTACATATTTCTATAAATTATAATTAACTTAATCTATTAATTTTATTAAAGGTTAAAAAATAAAAAAATTCAAATATTATCAAATTCAAACAAGAGTTTTTATTGAGTGTTCATAAACCAATTTTTTAACATTTTTACATTTTCAAATGCACATGAATAATCATAATTATTGTTATTTAATTGGCAATGATATTTACAAAAATCATTGTTAAATAATTTTAAATTTTTTAGCGCGGGACATTTAAAGTCATCTAAATCAATTACAATTTTATCATGTTCAATTAAATCTTTTATCCATAACTTTTTTTCATAACCCTTCACGTAAATATATTTATAATAACGTGTTACATAATTAATTACTTCATTCAGATTATAATATGATGTATTTCCAGCATTCCAGTTAATTCCATGATAATAATGTGTTACCCAAGTATTTAGACGTTGATATTGATGTGATAATGATTTCCAGTGATAAGGTGGCTTGAATAATGTACATGATAACTCTTCAACATCATCAATTACATGTTGAATTGTAATTGTAGCAAGTTCTTTCACGATAAACTGATTATCTGGGCCTCTGAATCCCTGCACATCCAGTATCATTTCCATTTTTTGTAGCTTGTATCTCGATAACAGTCAACAATGAACTGAAGTATTAAAAAATTCAGCTCAACTATTTTTTTATTATCTCCCCACCACTCTATTTGTTTAATTAATTTGATTGGCTTATAAAATTCCTTTGTTCTATTTTTTAACTGCGCAGTAAATGTTTATTTCTAACTGCGTAGTTGAATTTTCTAGAAAATTTATTTTTAGATGATGACTCATCCAGTTCCTTTGTTCTATTTTTTAACTGCGCAGTTAAAATGTTGTAGAATATTTATTTTTAGATGGTGAATCATCCAGTTCCGAGAAAAAAACTTTCCATTATTATTTTAACTGCGCAGTAGAATATTTATTTTTAGATGATGATTCACTCGATTCTATTTTTAGATCATGACTCATCCAGTTAAAGTTTGAACTGCGTAATAGATGACGTCAAATGTTCCATGGCGACATCTAGATCTTAGGTTATGTTGATACAATCTAGGGAATTTTTGTTCTTTTCTAGGGAATTATTGTCATTTTCTAGGGAATTTTTTCAAGTTTCTGGTGATTTCATTTTATAAGGTTGGTACTTTTGAGAACTAGAAACTTTCTACTGCGCAATTGATGAGTCCCCCCCCCCACCTATAAAAGCACCGCGCGAGAGCATACTTCACAAAAAAAAAGTACGAGTTCAATCAATGAAGTACGAATCTCTGTTCAAAATATCTCCAACGATTTGAAGTTCTTTGTGTGTGCGTTTTAAAATTTTTTTTCTAAAAATTTTTTTATAACAAAAAAAATTTTTTAATAAACAATTTTTTAAGTGATTATTTAAACAATATATAAACAATTTTTCAATCATTATTTAAAAAATATATAAATAATTTTAGTGACAAATTTTTAAATGAACAATCGTAGTGATGTTTTAAAAATTTAATAATTTATATATAATCCTAGTGTAGTGATAAACAATTTCTAAGTAGTTATTTGAATAATATATAAATAGTTTTAGTGATAAATTTTTAAATGAACAATCTTAGCGATTGTTTTAAATTTATTTTTTACTAAACTAATTAATTTATATAAAAACTACTTAATAAACATTACTAGTGGCAGACAATTTCAAGAGTACATATAAACAGTGACTTTAGAGATGAACTTTTAAAAAATGGCACAAAACGATTTTATTGCGGCGCTTCAGCGTCCAGTAGATTCAACAATTAAATCATTTAATGATTTACATGATCAGCCATTAGCTGAAGAACATTGTCAAAAGTGTTATCAAGTGTGCGCTGATACAATTAATTACTTCAACGAGATCTTGCTAGATCCGCAAATAAATGTTCCAATCAGAAGAAGTGTACGAGCAAATATTGTACTTTTGTACTGGTATGCAGATCAATTTGCACAATTGAGTGGAGAAGTAACTGGTGGTGACTTGCGTGCAAACCGACGTCTCATCAAGTGGCAAGATCTTGAAAACGCATTCTCAAATAACATTAAATCTGGATGTGTGGTGAATCAAGCTCACACAGATCTTCGTACTTTTCTTGATGATGCTGGAGACGTTATCATTGAAAAAGTTATAAATATGCTCAGAGACGTTGCTGGGCTTAAAGTAAATGTTGAATTGATTTGTAAATTCAGAAATGTAAAAGCTGAAAATGTCATCGAAGAAACAAAGTCATTCAACACCAAGAGCCGAGAAATTTTACCCGCAACATCTCTTGCTACTTGGTATAAAGATCACGTTAACGATAAATTATTGAAGAAAGTCGAGGAATTCAATCAAAAGGATTCTGGGTGGAGTTTAACTGAAATCCACAGTTTAATCATTATAATGTCGAGATATGCGCCTCTTCAAGCTGGAGATTCAACGTTTGTGGAACTACCCAAGGACATACAGGCAAAAAAAGCAGTATTAAATATTCAAAATTTTGATGAACACTGTTTTCTCTGGAGCATTGTAGCAGCATTACATCCAGCTAATATTTATCCTGCGAGAAAAATATCATATCCTCACTTCAGCTCTATATTAAAATATGAAGGTATAAAATTTCCAATCACTTTAAATGATATCCCGAAATTTGAAAAATTAAAAAATTTATCAATTAATCTCTACGGTATCGAGTCAGAATTTTGCAATAAAAATACAATAATTCCTTTATATCTAAGTAAACTCATAAAGTCTGATAAAAAAGTTATTCATCTTTTAATGGTACAGCAGAATATTAAATTAAATGAATCAGATTTTGATATTAAAAATTTTCAACCGAAATTTCACTTTGCTTTGATCAAAGATCTTTCACGATTAGTTCGATCTCAAATTACAATGTCAAAATGCAAATTATTTATTTGCGATCGATGTTTGAATCATTTCAAATATGATTATTCATATGAAAATCACAAACTTGATTGTTTTAAGATGATCAAAGTCCATATGACATTTCCAAAAGATCAAATTCTAAAATTCAAAAACTATCGATACAAAGACACAGTACCGTTTGTTGTATATGCGGACTTGGAATGTACACTAGAAAAAACCCAAGGAGATGATGAAACTCAGAAGCATGTTCCACACAGTGTAGCATTCTATCAACACTGCAGTTATGACAATAAATTATCGAAATTTGAATTAAATCGTTCAAAATTTTGTGTTGATTGGTTTATTTTTAAGTTAGAAAAATTAGCTATCGAGTATGAAGGATATTTAAAAAATCCCATACCAATGAAGCCGCTTACTAAACAGCAGCAAGAGACACATGATCAGGCAACCGTTTGTCATATTTGTGAAAAAATAATTACTACAAATACAGATAAGTGTTATGATCACTGTCATTTCACTGGTAATTATCGCGGTCCAGCTCATATATCTTCTAATGTTAATTATCCAAAGTCACATGTTATCCCCATAGTTTTTCACAATTTATCCGGTTATGATTCACACTTTCTAATTAAAAGTTTAGCTACATTAATTAAAGGTGATGTAACTTTACTACCAATTAATAAAGAAAAATATATATCATTCACATAATCGATTGAAAATACTTCAGTGACATTACGATTTATAGACTCATTCAGATTTATGGCATCCAGCCTTGAAAAATTAGCTTCATATCTTGGTGATGATGAAAAGCGTATAACGAAACTTCACTATCCTGATCCTAATCAATTTAAATTAGTTACGCGCAAAGGCATATTTCCATATGAATATATTTCAAGTATTGACAAACTTGATGACAAACAATTGCCTGATCAAGTATCATTCTTCTCAAAGCTAACAAATGAAAGTGTCTCTGATGAGGATTATTTTTTTGCTCAGCTAGTCTGGAATAAATTTAACATCAAAACACTGGGAGAGTACTCAGATTTATATCTTACAACTGATGTACTTCTTCTTGCAGATGTTTTTGAAAATTTTAGACGTAGCTGCTTTGAAACTTATAATCTTGATCCATTACACTACTATACTGCTCCCGGTCTGTCTAATGATGCAATGTTAAAATACACTGGTGTGGAACTTCAGCTTCTTACTGATCCTGAAATGGTACTTTTTATCGAGAAAGGTATCAGAGGTGGGGTATCTCAGTATACAAACCGATATGCTGCTGCAAACAATCGGTACATGGGTGAAGACTTTGATCCAAGCAAAGCTGAATCATATTTAATGTACTATGATGTAAATAACTTGTATGGTGCAGCAATGAGTATGTCACTGCCGACGGGTTCATTTGAATGAGTTGAAAATGTTGATGATGATATAAATAAAATTTTAAATGATAATGATAGTGTAGGATATATATTAGAAGTAGACTTAGAGTATCCTTAGGAGTTACATGAACTCCATAAAGATTTACCGCTGTGTCCAGAACACTTTGTACCACCAGGATCCAAACACTCGAAATTATCAACTACTCTGTATGATAAAAATAATTATATAATACATTACAAAAATTTAAAACAATGTCTTGAATTAGGATTAAAATTAACAAAAATCCACAGAGTACTACAGTTCAAACAATCACCTTGGCTCAAAAGTTATATTGATAAAAACACTGACTGTAGAAAATTAGCAAAAAAAGAGTTTGAAAAAAATTTTTATAAGCTAATGAACAACGCTGTATTTGGTAAGACTATGGAAAATGTAAGAAAGCACAAAGATGTGCAATTAAAAACTGAATGGGAGGGTAGATTTGGCGTCAAAGAATTGATATATAAGCCAAATTTCTATAGTCTTACCATGTTTGATAAAGATATGGTCATTATTGAGATGAGAAAAGTTAAAGTCTGTTTCAATAAACCTATTTATGTCGGCTTTTGTATTTTAGATTTATCTAAAACATTCATTTATGATTTTCATTATAATTATGTAAAAGCGAACTTTAAAAATGATGAGTCTAAATTAATGTACACAGACACAGACAGTCTCATCTATCATTTCACTGTACCAGATATCTATAAAATCATCAAACGTGATATCTCAAAGTTCGACACCTCTGACTACCCAAAAGATAATGTATATAATATGCCATTAGCTAATAAAAAAGTCCTGGGTCTAATGAAGGATGAAAATAATGGTGAAATCATGACTGCATTCACTGGACTCAGGGCGAAATTATATGCATTTAAAACATATAAAAACAAAAAAGCTAAAAAACGTGCAAAGGGTGTCAAGCGTCCTACTTTGAGAACCATCACGTTTGATGATTTCATGCAATATTTAGATAATCATGTTACGTTCTCTAAAAAACAATATTTAATTAAATCAAACAAGCATAATGTGAGGACAATTGCGCAAAATAAAATTGCATTGAGCTGGGCTGATGATAAGCGCCAGCTCATTGATGGCAGTCATGACACCCTACCATGGGGCTATAAAAATAAGAAAATTATTGTAGATGATGATCATGATGATGAGATAGTAATTAAAAAAAGAAAACTTATGTAAATAGTTTTAAAATTAAAAAAAGAGAACTTATGTAAATTAGTTTGAAAATAAAAGGGAACTTATTTAAATAAAAAAATGTAAATATTATTTTTAAGTTTTTTTGTAAAATTAGTTTTAAGGTTTGAAAATAAAAAAAAGTATATCCAATCAAAAATTTTGTTTTTATTCATTAGAATATAAGCTTTACAGGTCTGATTTATCAATCCAGGTGTTGTGTGAGCTGTCGAAGCCGAGCTACTTTACATATAATTTATTTCCACGTTTTTTTATAATTTTTTCTATTAGATAGACATCCGGATGATTGACTTTGCTGAAATCTTCAACATAAAATTCACCTTCAATTGGCTTATCCTGATAGTCTACAAGTTTGTATGTTGTTGGATTTGTATTCTGCACTGTCTTGATTGTAAAAATTTCAGTGGTCCAGTTGGGTGTGTAGCCTTTTTCAAACACATGTTTGTACTTGCTGATTCGAACTTTGTCTCCAACATTGAATTTATTTTTTTGTGCTTGTCGCTGAGTTTGAAGAGGTTTGTATATTTTTTCAAATATCTGCTTTTCATTTTTAGCAGTTACATCAATAGGTTCCAGTTTAATAGTACGATGTTTTCTAGTATTATATTTGTGTACTAAATCTTCCAATATATCAATCCACTTATAATTGCCACGAGCGGTGAATTGACGCCACATGTTAGTCTTAAGTGTTCGATTAAAACGTTCACATATTAATGCCTTCAAGTTGCTAAATGTGGAGTACATGTTGATGTTTTTACGTTTCATAAGTTCTTGAAATTCTTTGTTATAAAATTCTTTGCCTTGGTCAACATGCAGATTTTTTGATACACGTCCTTGTTAAAACATAGATTTCATTGCACTAGTGACATCACTGCCACTTTTACTTTTAGTCGGTACAGCCCAAGCATACTTTGAAAAAATATCTATGACAGTCAGCAGATATTTGTTTCCTTTATTAACTGTTGCATAAGGAATCATTTCAACTAGATCAGCTTGCCAAGTTTCATCAAGTGCTCGTATGTCAACATGACGACGTTGATAATTTCTTCGTGCTGGTCTGTGCAGCTCATACGCTATTACTGATTTTTTGTCCTCCATTGTCAACAAAAATTCTAGCTTCCAATTCTTTTATTCTCTGTGTATTTCTATTAATTAATTTTTTTTGTGACTTTATACGTTTTAAGATATTTTTTAATTCTTGATTTTCTTTTTTTAAAAGCGTCACAGCAGAGTCCAGTGTTACCACTTGAGAGTGCAAGTGTGAAATGATCTCTGATTGATCATTCCTCATACTATCATACAATAGAGACAGCTCTTTGTGTACAAGATCACGTGTAAATTTTACAGTTGCTGCATCACTGTCTTCAGCTGGTTTACCAACATGAAACAGTCTCTTGCTCTCAACATCATACTGTCCATCAACAGTTATTTGAAATCCTCGTCCAGGTGGTCCTAGTGGTCCGAGGATCGCAGCACCGATTGGTAGTGACCGTCCAAAAATATCGATACTCATTTTTTGCTCTTTTCACTTCAACAGTCTGCGAGTAAATGACATAAATTTGCCGCAGTGGTTGCTAATAAATAATTCCTGCTTCTCGTAGCTCTTCGATGATTGATATGATTTCATTGGTGTGACTTGGATTCCCAGCTGCTTGAGATGTCATGAGTAAACGAAGACGATCGACTAGCTCATTTGGATCATCCCAGTAGACATAATCCATACGTGCTCTTTTCTTTTTTGCAATCATAAAATCAGGTAATCCTTTACCTCTTGATAAGTTTGCATTTTTAGCAAGAAAATCAGCAATGTAATTATTGTACTTGACTGTCGAGTCTTCATAAAAACTACCATCTGGCTTATAATTTTTTCTATGAGTATTTGTCATTTTAATAATTTCGAGATATTTATTTTTATCATTCTGGGTGACTTTTGAATCATCCGGCGATTTTTTAAATAATAATTCCAATAAACCAAGAGTCACTGAGTAATTTTTATTTTTTATATTAATTTCAGTATCATCAAAAGTTATTTCAGAATCACCAATGTAAAAATCATTGTAACATCGACGGACACCATATCTTAGATCCATATCTCTACTTTTTTTATACACTTTAGATAAATAAGACTTTATTTCACTGCTAGTTGACTTAGCAGGGGTACTTGATGCAGCAGGGGATATTTGTGTTGCTTCCAGAGTTCTGCTTCTATCTTCAGAGATAATACTATCATAATTACTTGCATCATCAAGTCCTGTATCATTATTCGCCGTTGAATTATTTTTTTTAACTTCTTCTTTGACTTCTTGTTTGACTTCTTGTTTGATTTTAGATGATTCAACTAAACTTTGCAGAGGTGTAACAATAGGCTTGAACATTTCACCCATTGTCTTCTCAGCTGTGTCTTTACCCAACTTGAGCATTCTGTGCTTCCGTCGGATAGCATCACTAGCCTGAGATATCTGATGTAAGACATCTCGTTGCTTTGAAAGTTCCTCAGTCTTCATGTTGATGCCTTAGAGTTCACTTAATCTATGATGACTATTTATCAAGTACAAGTTAATTTATACTAATAAAACAGTCAAATGCTTTTCTATATCTTCCATTATTTAGCTCACTGTCTTTGTCAATCACTACGAAACCATATTTACCATTCCAACATGCTGAACACAAGTCTTTGAATAAACTGTATGACATGTCAGTATTTACATGATCATCATACACATGTTTTAAGTTCATCTCATCTTGACGAAAGAGAACTATAAAATTCGCACTGTCGCGTATCAAATGTTTAGGGATACGTGTATAAGTCTGACAGAGATAAAAACTGTCAACATCTTTATGTCGACCCATACAAAAGTATGCTCTGATATGATCTTGTTTTTCACAAGCGACATCATCAAATATCATTATTGAGTTTGGTTTTGCATCTTCCGGTTTCAGTACTTCTTCGTGCTCGTTGAATGTAAAAAATCCAATACCTTCTATTGGTTTAAGTAGTGATTCTAAAAATTTATATTTCGGCTGGTTCAGAGATTTTGAGTAGAGATAGATATTATCAAATCTCAAGCCGTTGGGGTGTATGATGAGTGAAAGCAGAGCATTTGTTTTTCCACAATTTGATGGACCACAAAATATAGCACGAACACTGTTTGGCAATAAAGCACCGTGTCTCTTGACTTTTTTCACCCCCGTACCTTGAACAATTTGATCAAAATTTATTACTGGCAACTTGGCCTCTTGACTTTTAAACTTCATATTGATAGTTTGCGATCACAACATTAACTCACTCGGCGAGCTATAAGTACCAGGTTTTATATCATTTTAAGTTAGTCATGATGCTGCTACTATGGAGAGCAGACGTGTAGAGACCAGTGGTAGAGGTTTCGTAAACAGTATAATCAATAAGCTACCATTTGAACTACATATACCTGGATACCAGTACTGTGGACCAGGCACAAAGCTAGCCAAGAGATTAGCTCGTGGAGATCCTGGAATTAATCCTCTGGATGCTGCGTGTAAGCAACACGATATCGCATACTCGTATAATCGTGAAAATTTGGCGGCACGTCACGAGGCTGATCAAATACTTGCTGAGAAGGCGTGGCAACGTTATCAAGCAAAAGACGCTGGTATTGGTGAAAAAGCTGTTGCGTCGAGTGTAAATAAAATCATGAAGATGAAAAAAAGATTCGGTATGGGGTTGAAGAAGAGAACAGCTGGCAAGAGAATGTCTAGCACGAGAAAAACTAGCAAGAGGAAGACTAGCAAGAAAAACACTAGTGTAAAGAAACAAGTAGCTCTAAGACAAGTTGTCACAGCTGCCAAAAATTCCATGACTCCTGGAAGTGATCCAATTAAAACGGCATTGAAAGGTGCTCGTCAGGCAGTTAAAAAATCTGGTGGGAAAAAAAATATTCGGCTGCCACGAATTTTACCAGTTCCGACGAAAGTTGGTGGTATACTACCATTTTTAATACAACTTTTTGCTGGCTTGAGTGCAACAGGAGCTTTGGCCGGGGGTGCTGCTGGTATAGCGAAAGCTGTAAATAATGCAAGTGCTGCTGAAAATCGATTGGAGGAGAGCAAACGACATAATTTAAAAATGGAACAAATATCCATGGGTAAAGGTTTATACTTGAGAACTTACAGACGTGGTATGGGCTTATACTTGAGACCATATCCAGCAGGCAGAGGATGCAAGTCAAAAAACAAGTAGAGCTACCACATCGACCACTTACAAACATCGACTTACTGAAATACGCTAAAGCTCTAAAAATTCCAAACTTTCGTGGTGTTTTTATGAGAAATGATTTACCTGAAACTGGACCAAGAAAAAATGAATCAGCTATTATTAATCTTGATGATAAACTTGGACCTGGTACTCATTGGGTTGCTTACAAGAAAAACAATGATAAAGTTGTTTACTTTGACAGTTTTGGTGATTTACAACCACCGCAAGATTTTATGGAATATCTCGATGTTGGTAGCGTAAAATATAATCACAAAAGATATCAGGATTTTGATACAATTATATGTGGACATTTGTTACTTAAATTTCTCATTGGACAACTATAAATTGATGTGACTCTGTGTACAACACATCAGTCATGGCTGAGTCATTTACATTAACACTGACAGGATCCACATCCGTGTTGGAGGCCAATTATTTCCCTCCAATTGAATTATCACCAAATAAAAATTATGTTCTTGGACTTGTAGAGTTATTAACATTCAATTCAATACCCAATATTGATGGTGGTGCTAATAAATTCTATGTCTCTTATCCTGTGGATAATATTGATATCGAAAAAATCGACACAAATGATAAAAATAATGTTGATGAGAAAAAAATAGTCAAGAAAAAAAGAGCTAAAAGTGAAGTTAAGTGTGATCAATTTGTGAATTTTACACCTCAAGATTCTATTGGTGGACTACTGGGATTTGCAAATCGAAAGCTAGCACCACATAAAACTCACTCATCAGATTTACCAGTGAAGATATTAAAACTCAATGCTCTGAGGGTTGAGTGCAACATCACATCAGGTGATATAAATGAGCACAAAGTTCACACTATTCATGAATTTTTTCCAAGTGTACCACCAGGATATAAGATTGTTGAATTGCCATCTCACGTCATTTATCTGCCGATCACCGTACAAGCAATAGAAAATCTCAGACTAAGAATTGTCGATCAAGACGGAAAACTGGTTTCTTTCGGAGGAGAGACGATAACTATAAGACTGCATATAAAGTCTATAAAATAATTGGTATCGTGTATGAGACAAAAAGTGGTGCTGGGTATAAAACGACAGCAACATGGTCGAGCAACATCAGTCGCCGAGTACCTCACAAGATGTTAACACATCAGAACGCTCAGTTTTTACAGAGCCTAGGACTAAAATTACGTGGAAAATTAAGAAAATAAAAATTTATTTTTGTTGTTTGACGTGTACACGACCATGGCGGCAGAAATCTTAAATATTTAACGACAAATCATTTTTGATGAGTCGATTGCACACTATGAAGCACATGCTCATCTCCCGTATGCTTCATCAACATTCAACAACAGCGATGAAATAAGAATTGCTGTTCAACATCAAGATTTATGTCTACTTCCAAGTAAAAGTACACTGCATGTGTACGGAAAATTCACAAAGTCTGATAGTACAGCTGTAAGTGCAACTACTCACATGGTAAACATGACAGTATGTCATATGTTTGAAGAAATACGCTACGAGCTCAATGGTGTTGAGATTGATCGTAACAAAAATATTGGCATCACAAGTATCATGAAAGGATACACGTCACTGAGTCCAGCTCAACAAAATACACTCGAGAACTCAGGCTGGATTATGGATGACGCTGTTAACAAATTACACAAATACAATGGCTACTTTGATGTATCTATACCACTGAGTCTTTTGCTTGGATTTGCTGAAGATTACCATAAAGTTGTCATCAATGCAAAGCATGAATTAATTTTAATAAGATCAAATGCTGATTTGAATGCCTACGTTGTGGCTACACCTGCTGCTGGAGCTCATGCTGAAGCTGTTAAAAATATGCTGCAAAAAATCGAGTACAATACGATCTACAACAAAGAACCTGAGCCACTGTTGACGAAGAAGAAATTTTTGGAACAAGCACCACTATATGTTATCGATTGCTCGAAACAAAACGAATTGATAAAATCTGGACCAGTGGACGTTCGTCTAGAATTTGAATCTACAAATCTATTTCCTGCGCAGACATCAGCTTATTACCTCATTATATATGTTCGCATAGTCGAGTATAATCCTATAAGCAGCATCGTACGAAAACTAATATGAAGACTGTTAAATTTAATCCAACGCCCACCATACATTACATGTATGGATGGAGATTTGCACACGAGCAAGCAAGAAGAGGTGAATGGGAACAAGCAGCAAGAGATCGAGAACGATTTAAACAAAGAATTAATAAATTAAATATAATTATTAAACCTATATTAATTAAAAAACTTACATTTATAAATGAATAAACTTTTTTTGGATTGATATACATTGTTTTTTTATTATTCATTACCTAAAATATACATTTAAGTCTTACATAACCTGAAATATTTTTTTATTTCACATAACCTCAAATACATAATAAACTATAGACATTTTTTTTAGCCTAAAATGTGCATTTTAGTCTTTCATAACCTCAAATATACATTTAGTCTTACATGAAATATAGTCTTTTTTCTTAACATCAAAATATACATTTAGTCTTACATAAAATATAGTTTTTTTTCTTAACCTAAAAGTATACAGTTAGAGCAATCTTTTTTGAATGGATATGCAAAGCTATCAGGAATATCATCATGGAATATATAATGATCCCGACACCTTTGATAGCCAATCAATTTTTCATTATTTTTTAATTCTTCTGGTAGTTTGTGCCAAACGAAATCAATTTGCTGGGCTGCATTTTCAAGGATAAATGTATCATCAAAGCATGCGATGTCTCAATCATGCATACAAAGTAGATTCCCCAATTGATTGAAGATCTGAACTGACTTTTCGTATGTTGGTTGAATTCCATAAAAATGCCAGAACCATCTCTTGAACTCTTGGACATTTTGAAATGCACAAGAAGTATCCAATTTCTTCAAGTGATATGCATAGTATGGACATTGATATTTCAAGAAATCATTCTTTTAATAGAGTTAGAAAAATTTCAGTTTTTCTAAATCGATAATTGGTACAGCCGAGTCAATGAAATCTTCAAGCCATTTCTTCTTCTGTTCACCTTGTACGTAAAAGTATCGTGTATGTTTGACCATAATTTCAAGAATGTCTTTCAATAATTCATATGGTAGCAATCTGGCTATCCATGATATTGAATGGTGATGCTTATGATGATCAACACTTTTCTGCATTACAGCAACATCAACTTGATCTAAAGGTGGTTCAAACAACCAATGTTCACTTCGTGCAAGACCATATGTACCCACTTTATCATAAATATCAGTAGCACAAAGTTCTTTTATCACAAATCTGCCATCAGGCATCTCGAAATCCACAAAATCAATTATTAAGTCCATTATTATTGCGGTTTGTTAGCTTTAAACAATAGCTTAGTTAATATAAATGTGATTTCATGACAGGTTTGTTCATAATCTTTGCGATCTTTGAAGTTTAATAATATTTCTTTCCAATGAGACAATTGTAATTCAATTTCTTTCGTTCGAATTGCTAATTCTTTGTTTCTTTCTTCATTCGTTTTCCTAAAATAATAGGAATCAGGGATACAAGCGTCATCGTCGAAAATATCACTTTTGCTGCTTATATCCTCGAATTCGATTTGGGCATCGTGGTTACACTCATCAATGCATACATGAAGTCTATAAAAGTTCATAATTAAATATTTATAGTTAAATTAATTAAAAAATAATAATTTTTTTGTATTTTTTTTAATAATAATTCTTACATACTTTGAACCTTGAGGACTCATTTTTATGATTTTCTAAGTATACGTAATTGTAGTTTTTCCGTTTTTTCACTAATTTCAAATAGATTCTGTGCTAAATTTCTTTTTTCAGCACAGCCTGGACACGATACTCCTCGCGCACTTTCAATAATTTCAAGATTTTTAGAAAACGCAATTACATCATTGATAAATTTTCCAATATCCTCAGGAGGCACGTCACCAAATAACGATTCAATAACATCTTCGAGGTTATCGGTGTATGGCCGGTTATGTAAGAGAAAAATTCTTTTACATTCACTGAATTTTTTATCCATTAGCACAAGCTGTTAACCAGAACGTTTCTCGATGTAGACTGACTGCTGTGAGCTCTCGAGCTCAACGCTCAGCTCATTTCCTATTCTCTAGCTCAAAAACAAGTTCAGACTTGTCGGATGACGTCATCATCTACGTAGTTAGAATTAGAACAAAGGAAAAAACCAGTTCAGACTTTTCGGGTGACGTCATCTACTATGCAGTATCGAAAAAAGAGAGGAAAAAAACTAAACCACTAGATGGCACAACTTCTCGCAAGTGCTCATACTACACCTAGTTTAAATATATCAAACATTGGTCAGAAAGTAAATTGGCCCCGTGATGACGCTCAAGCCTGATAGACTGAGAAGGTTTCAGACTTGAGCGTCATCATGGTGTCATTTTGTTTTCAAAATCCCACTCAAAATATACACAAGACACCATCTATTATAAGACGAGCTCAAAATAGCGGACATGAGCTCAAAAGTGAGCTCAGACGGTAAAAACACTGCCAAATAATGTCAATAGGCATCAAAATGATGTCAAAAAGGTCCCAGATAAGCACACCAACAGCCGACATCTTATCAATAGTCAATAAGTTGCCCTCAGCCGGTACATTATCATAAATCGACAACTTACCATCCGTCGGTACAACAGATCATGTCCATCTTGTCCCAACTGATCCAGAATCCCCCCTACCTATCTACTGACGTAAAACGAGCTGTTTCCTTGTAACCGTGCCTTAAATATTGATTTGTTTTTTTAATTCTTTGTTTCTATTTTGGATTTTTGTAACAGCTAGAAATATTAAATTTTCTTCTAGTCAAGATACATATTTTTGAAGTAAATTTAATGCTCTACAAAAAATGTCTCTTAACATTTTTTGCGAAATTTACTCTTTCAAAAGTTATTCAAGGTTGAAGTTGAGTCAAAAAGACTTAAATAACCTGAATAACTTCCGAAGAAGTGAATTTAGCAAAAAATATTAAGAAACCTTTTTTGTAGAACATGAAATTTCCTTCAAAAATATGTATCTCGATCAGATATAATTTTAATATTTCTAGTAGTTACAAAAATCAAAAATAAAAGTAATGAATTTAAAAAACAATTCAATATTTAAGGCACGGTTACCAGGAAGCGGCTCGTTTTACGTCAATTTACTAGGAGTGATTTTTTGTAGGAAATTTAATTTCCTTTAAGAATGTGTATTGCTCAAATTTCTCAGATAGATGATTTACGAGTTTTGGGTAAATGAATCAACTGTCAAAAAGCGAACATTCGTAACCATACACCTCTTAATATCAATATTAAGGGCTCAAACTTGCACAATAATTTTTTTTGGTCATCAGGAATAATATTTTCACAGTATCGAAAGAATAAAAAAAAATAGTCGATTTTTTTGGCCTAGTCTAATATATATATATATATATATATATATATATATATATATATATATATATATATATATATATATATATATATATATATTATAATGCAATAATTGTATACGCTATGCGATAAATTTTTGCGCTACAACTTCGTTCTCTGCCCTTAGCCTCCAGTCTCAATACGAATAGGGCGCCAGGTAATTTTTATCACTGGAATCAGCAAACCAGTAAATCTTAAGAAATTGATAAATTTTTGATCTGTGGAATTATCTCAAAACCACGCATACATAAGACTAAAGCTAAACAAAATGCTCAGAACTTATGAGCAAAAAAACAAAACAGATACTGGAAACTAAAAACAGAGTTACGGTATGCTATGGTGTCGCTCAGTGTGTAGGTTTATGGTGAGAGGGAGTGGTCCGGGTTACATCATTCCCAATTCATGTAGATTATCAGTGGATTTGCAATTTTTATTTAACAAAAATAATCTCAAATCTCTATTTAACAATAAACAAAATACTGTAGCATCATACAAATAATTTTACTTTATAACAAAATACCGAATCCAATAATAATAATAAAATTAATCTTAACAGAAGTAAATTGACATCTAAACGATGTGTTTCGAGATTTTATAAATAAATAAATTAATTAATTAAGTGACTGGAGCCAGCCGATACTCGATTAGTATTCGGTGAACTAGACCAATAATGATGGATCCGATACTCTAGAAAATCATCTTTAATAAAATCTTGAAACTAACATACATGGGTCTCATATTGATGTTAATTAGGTAATAATTAGTTTAATAACTAAACATATTTCTTATAATTATTTTTATAAATCAGTATTAACAATAAATCGTGAACTTGACTCTAGTCTGTAACAATGTTCTCATAATTCTCTCAGATCTTACAACTTTTCTTTAATTAAAACGGTAGCGTAATACCTCAAGACTCGGACTCAAACTCAATTAATTATTAATAGTTATAATAATTAGTGCATACCTGATTACTGATGAATAAAATATCAAGCAACGTCTTACACTGTTTTTAATAATACTTCTGTGACAAAAATCTGAATCGGTAGCTTTCCGCAATGCCATGAACTGTATCGCCATTTATGGACACGTCTGCTCGCTTCGAGCGACTACATTTTTGATGACTGATTCGACCAGAGTCGAATCCTCGAGTCCTTACTCCCCAAACTAAAACATTATCGCCATTTTTACCAGCTCTATAGTTCACTTCATAACTCCAACTCAATATCAAATACTCAACAGGCAATAACTAAGGCGCACTCTATTGAGCATGGATATCCCAAAGTGGTTGCTCTCCTGGATTTGGCTTCGGTTGAGATCGCAGACCAAATTCCTAAATTTTAGTGACCGGTGGTTACCCTCAGCAGCACACTGGTCAAAACTGTTCACTGAGGCCTACCAACCAAGCCCAAAACTCAAAAAATGACCGGAAATAGCGGCTTCCACAGCGATAATGGTCACAAAATTATCGCTAAGTCCTGCCAATCATAATAACAAAAAAAACTGATCTCATGTACCTAATCCATAGTCCGTATTTTGGAGCGCTAGCATTTCACCTCGACCTATGCAATCCACATGGAAGTCTCATAGGGTCAGGCAAGCATCCTGACATCAGATACAACCGGGTGGCAATTACTTGAGCCCTACTCCACGGTTGTTCTAACTTGGCCACATACTCAATACACCCAACTGTAAATCCAAAACTCTAACCAAACTCCAATCTCAAGCCATATCCCATAATAATTTTCCATAAATCTGATCCTAATTCTTTACTCTAATTTTTCTTATCAACAGCTGTATCTGTAGCCAAACGTTACTCTATATTTCATTCTTAAACTATAACTTAAATCAAAAATCTGTATCAAAATCGTTAATACCTGTACGCTAAATTATAAGTCTTAATACTGAATATTTAATACTATTAATTCTTTAATACTAGATTTTTTTTTTCGCAAACAGGCTCAAAAGTTTTGATTAGATAAAAAAAGACGCCTGTGAAAATTAGAGCTCTTAACATTAAGAGGTTCCGCATTTCACTTTTCTGTTTTCCGTAAGAATAACATGGAAAAAATTTTTTTTTCGTCTCTTGATTTTTATAAGTAGCTAACGATGCATCATAGGAATAATCATCAGGCATATTTTTGTAGGTAATTGAATGCTCTACGAAAAAAGTTTCTTATCATTTTTTGATAAATCTATTTGTTCAACACTTATTTGAGGTTGAAGTCGAATTCGTATTAAATTTTGAGATCTTTTTACTTTTCCGGCGAAGTTATCAGACCTATTGCAAAATATAATAGGACCTTTTTTGTAGACAATTTTATTCCCTAGAAGTTATTCAATTAAAGATTTTTTGAATTTTGCATTGTTTTCTAGTTATTATTATTTTAATGTCAAGCTCTTAAAATCGATCAGAAAACTATTTCCCTTCTTTCTTTCATGAACTTGACATTAAAATAAAATAAAAAAAAAAAAGACGTGTGGCACTCAGGGACTGCCGCGGTAAAGCTATTGCATAGCATTTTGTATCAACTTATGCAATTATAATTATTTATTTATTTTATTTATGCAGTATTTCTTTTTCTTTGATATTTATTCAAGTTACACTTTTTGAGCGTGGTGACCGATAAGAAAACAAATTTTTCTTTTATTAAATAAATAAAAAGTTAATATTGTTTAAAATATTTTTATTATTTTACAATACATGTGGGTTTTATTATCTTACAGTAGCTGTTGGTTATTCAAGAATATTTATCATTGAAACTTTATTACTGCACAATTTTCGTCTTTTCCTGTAAAAAAAAAATGATGAAATTGTTAAATTAAATAATATTGAAGCATATATTACAATTTGTTTTTAAATAAATAAATAAAAAATATTATTATTAAATCAAATTACATATCCATGTAAGATTTTTCTGCATTATGTTTACGAAATTTCCTTTGACGTTCAGCATTTGATTTTGGTACTGTTTTTATTATTTCTTCATTTTTCTTCAAATCTTTCTGACGCTGATAATATGCCCTTTGACGTGCATTAGTTTTTTTCTTTTTAGCTCTTTACGATTTTCTTCTCTATAAAACGAAAATATCTAGGTATAAATAATTAGGTATAAATAGTGTAATGACACACCAAAACAAAATTATTTATTTATAAAAAAATAACAATATTAAGAAGTGATTATCGAATTTCGCGCGATGTACATTTATATAGATATAATATCATATATACTTTCTCTGCACGGCATTCATGTGCATTATCTATACACCAAAAACAAAGGTACTGAATAGTACACGTGCTTGGTTTGATGGTTTCTGTTATATACATAATGAAGAATGAATTTATTCATATGTATATATATATATATATATATATATATATATATATATATATATATATATATATATATATATATATATATACATATTGAGAATCTAAATTGAGAATTTAAACTATACGCGTGTGTGTGTTTGTGTGTATAAAAGAGGGCTACTTTTAATATCGCTCATTTTAATATCAAAAATTTAGGTTATCTTTATAGCAGTATTATATTTTCAATTCAAAATTAATACTGTATTTGTGATAATAATAAAATGTATGTATATAAAGTACTCACTCATTCTCTTTCACTATTTTTTCGTGACTTTCTTCATTAATAATAAATGCACTTTGTTCATTAATATTCAAAACACTATATACACAAATTTTTCAAGTACAGCTATTCACTGTTGTACATAAGTACCTATACACCTATATACTTTCTCATAAACAGCTGCTTATGTATTCGTCCGATTTCGGAGCAGCTCGTCTCGATTCGTGCGAGTTTCGTAGAGTCGTACAATACGTCTAATCGCACGCACACAACGCCGTGTCGAAGACTGCCGAACTGAAATGACGTTAGACGATGCACGGCCTTCAAGCCACACCTCCGTGCCCGTCAGAGTGGGGAGCGTGAGGTTTTTTCGTTACGGAATTTCTGGATTCGGTCCCTGCGCTCAAGGCCCGCGATAGAAGCTATGCAATAGCTTAAAAAATCCAGAAAACAATGCGGAATTCGAAAATCTTTATTTGAATAACTTCTAGGGAATAAAATTGTCTACAAAGAAGGTCCTCTAATATTTTTTAATAGTTCTGATAGTTTTGCCGGAAAAGTAAAAAAATCTCAAAATTAGATATGAATCCGATTTCAACCTCAAGTAACTTTTGAACAAATAGATTTATCAAAAAATGATAAAAAACTTTTTTTGTAGAGTATTCAATTACCGACAAAAATATGCCTGACGATTATTCCTATGACGTATCGATAGCTATTTATAAAAATCAGAAGACAAAAAAAAATTTTTTCTATGTTATTCTTATGGAAAACAGAAAAGTGCAAATGCGAAACCTCTTAATGTTAAGAGCTCTAACTTTCACAGGCGTCTTTTTTATCTAAACGAAACTTTTGAACCTGTTTGCGAAAAAAAAAAAAAAATAAATTTATTATTTTTTGACTCACCCTAATATATATATGTATATATATATATTTATATATATATATATATATATATATATATATATATATATATATATATATATATATATATATATTAGGGTGCTTCGTTTCCGGCGAAAGGATTTTTTTTGTTGCTCATCAAGCAAAATATTGTTTGTTATGCTAAAACGAAAATTCCTGCCAAGTTTGAACTCTTAATTCCAATCCTAAGTACTTTACATTTGATTCCAAAGATTTCCCATTTTAAATACACGTAAATTAAATTACTTTTTTTTTTAACTTTCTAATACTCAGCTGCGTTTTATGATATCGACGCGGTTTTGGTCGCAAATTTTAGGGCATTTGGTGATCTTCAAAACTGCCCATAATAACTTAGCTGTAATCCCAGCTGTTTCACTGATGTTCGCTGAGGAAGTCATCAAGTTGACCTTTATTGGCTTGCAGAACGTAAACCAAAAATGTAAATGGAAATTTTACAGGAAATTTTATTCCCTTCAAAAAAAGCTCCACAAGTCAAGTCGCTGAAGTTCATTGTTTCCAAGTTATAGAAATTTTGATAATTTAAAAAATGAAATATTAATTGTCATTTTTTTTTTTAACCTTATATTACTCAAATTATTAAAATTCCTATTACTCGAAAACTATTGACTTTAGTGACTTGGCTCTTATGACTTTTTCTAAAGGGAATAAAATTTTCTACAAAATTCTTCATGACATTTTTAGTGTAAATTCATTGGTTGACGTTCTGTAAGCCAATAAACGTCAATTTCATAGGAAAAATGACTTCCGCAGCGGACACAAGGGAAACAGCTGGAATTAAAGCTAAGTTATTATAGGCACTTTTGAAGAACACCAAATGCCCTAAAATTTGCGACCAAAACCGCGTCGATATCATAAAATGCAGCTGAGTATTAGAAAGTTAAAAAAAAAGTAATTCAATTTACGTGTATTTTAAATGGAAAATCTTTGGAATCAAATGGAAAGTACTTAGGATTGGAATTAAGAGCTCAAACTTGGCAGGAATTTTTGTTTTAGTATAACAAACAATATTTTGCTCGATGAGCAACAAAAAATACTTTCGCTGAAAACGAAACACCCTAATATACATATATATATATATATTAGACTTGGCCAAAAAAATTGACTATTTTTTTTTCTTAGCAATATCGAAAATATTTTTTAGAATGACAAAAAAAAAATTGCATGAAAGTTTGAGCCCTTAATATTAATTTTAAGAGGTCTATCATCACTATTTTTAATTTTAATTCATAATTTGATGTTTTACGTCAGAACTACTAAGACATGGAGGTTAAAAAAAATTAGTTTTTACTATTTCTTATGTGAAATTAAATTCCCTACAAAAAAGCCCTGATTGAAAATTTTTATCAGACAAGCCGAAAATTCACTCCTTCGAAAACTATTCAGGTTATTAATATCGTTTTGACTCAACTTCAACCTTGAATAATTTTTGAAGGAGTGAATTTAGCAAAATATGTTAAGAAACCTTTTTGTAGAGCATTAAATTTCCTTAAAAAATCTGCCATGGTCTTGTTTAGATATTTATTGATTTGTCAGTTACAAAATTCAAAAGTAAAAATGTTAAATCGAAAAAATTTAGCAAGTTATTAAACTTAATTAATCGGATACGGCTTGTCTGACAAAAATGTTTAATCAGGGCTTTTTTGTAGGAAATTTAATTTTGCATAAGAATAAGTAATTAATTTTTTTTACCTCCATGTTTTAGCAGTTCTGACGTAAAACATAAAATTATCAATTAAAATTAAAAATAGCGATGATAGACCTTTTAAAATTAATATTAAGGGCTCGAACTTTCATAAAATTTTTTTTATGTCATTCTGAAAAATATTTTCGATGAAGCTAAGAAAAAAAGCAAATAGTAAATTTTTTTGGCCCAGTCTAAAATATATATATATATATATATATATATATATATATATATATATATATATATATATATATGTGTACATTTTGTACTTTGGCAACGATTCTCCGATTGAACCGATACTTTGAGGACATTTGGGTGGTTTCAGGACTGGCTCCAACTATCCGAAGACTAAACCGATCGTCTGAAGACTAATACTTTGACGGTAGTCCGAAACTATCACGACCGTCATACGTTTTTATACTTGATAGTTTGAACCAATTATAATTTTTTAGCTTCCCGCTATGAAAATTGAAAATCTCCAAAAATTCGAGACATTATTGATTTTCAAAAATTCAATTTTCATTAGATAACGACGTTTTAAGGTTCTAGGATGCTTAAGTCCTAGGAAGCTTAAGAATACTTAAGTCAAAAATTCAATCATTCTAAACCAAGAAGAAAATACTGAAATCAAAATTCAGAATACTTTAACACGATGAGAAAAAAATTTGGAAAATCCAAAAGTGCACACCTCGAACGCTCATGTAATATTATGAATATGTAATCATTTTACATTCATTAATTTTTTATCCGAATATTTTTTTTTATTAAGTTGAAAACAAATGTATCTGTTTAGTCGACACAAAATATTTTTTAACGATATGGTACTGGCGATTCGTCTTCACTCACTAAATAAAAAGGCCATTCGGCAGTCGAAATGGTAGTAGTTTTTTTATTATTTATTTAATTATTTAAATCCGTCAGATAGACGGTGATGTTCAAAGGTTCATCTAAGGCTTATAAGGTCAATTATATTTATGCTCGTCAATTTCGAAAAAATACTTTATGTATACTTTAATGTTGAGATTTTAAAAGTGTTACACGGCAGCAATCAGAATTGGAACAGTTACATAAATTTATTAAAAAGTGGAAGAACGAATACAACAGCTAAATTTCAATAAATAAATAGGTAATATTCTTCGAATATAAAAAAAAAATAGTACTGAAATCTGAAGCTCATTAGATAAGCAACATAAAAATATTAACAAGATTCAACTATTATGTATTACTTGAAAGTAATTAAATGAGAAATTCAAAAAAAATGTTTTTTTTTCTTCATTTTTCTGAAAATTTTGAAATTCATCAAAGTATTAGAAAAAATTATCTAAACAGTAAGCAACATAGCTTAAATTAAAGTAAATCGAATGAACATAGATTCAATCACCAAGAATAGATTATCTCTTTAGGATCCAAAGTTATTTAAAGATAAATGAAGAAAAGTTGAATTTTTTGAAAATTTTTTAAATCTTTAAAAGACTGTAACTTCTAAACTTTCTGGCCGATTTAGCTCATCTTTGAACTGAACCGAGCTCTTTAGCTAAAGAATATGTAAAAAAAATTTCATTGAGATCGGTATAGAATTGTGGACGCTATCGTGGGAGAACCACCAGTTAAATCGTATATATATATATATATATATATATATATATATATATATATATATATGTGTGTGTGTATGTACTTATCAATAACTTGAATATAATAAAGCATATATAATACTTTTACTTCTAGAGCTTGGCTTATTACAATTATCGGACCTTCATTGCTCTAAAGATTCTTAGCAGCTATCACTTCAGTAAATTATCAAATCTAGGATCAACTGAAAGATTGTTTTCATAATTTTAGTACAGTTTTCTTTTGGATTACTTAGAGTGTATAAGTTTTTTAGATTTTATTAAATAATCCATATTACTTACAATGTTTATATTATCGTAATGTTATTAACGATTGAAAAGCGAATTCAAATTGGTTACAATAACACGAATCCCTTGCCACGTTTTACCATCGAATTTAGGAATACTTAATTTCCTATGAGCTGCGATGAAATGATAATTGATTTCATTAACTATCATTAAAGGTATTAGTGACTGTGTAACATTTGGTATTATTTTATTGATATAATTTTTTTTATGTGTTCCCGGCTCTACACAGATGGTAATCACTATCATTTTTAGTGCATAACTAATTGCATAAAGTGATCCTTCATTTCCCCATGTTTGTTCTTGAGCAATCATTCGTAAAAAGTCATCTATTCTGGGGGATTCTAAATCATAACCATGAATATCTTGAACCGAAATACCACCGCGGGAAAGCAATGATCCATAATTATTTCTATTACGAACGATATGATTTATAATGAAAAGTTTTATAAGAGAATACTTTTCTTCATCATAATAAATTAAGTCAGCCAATGTTCGGAATAAACAATTACCGTCACCTTCAACATTGACAAATAAAAATGCGTCATTGAGCATACGATTAATTTCTGAATTTTCAGTTGATAAATGTTCCTCATTGAGCATAAATTTTTTATTTGGATTCACATTATCAGAGCGATTACTCGATGGATTCCTCATCTTTTCTGCAGCGATATTATCAATTTCAATCGAAAGTTTTGTAATTGTTTCATGATTTCGGTGCATGATTACTAAAATTTCTTCCAAAGATGAACTGATAGTTATATCGAGCAAAATTTGTTGAATAGATGATAAAAAACATGGTTTTCGAAATTCAGCTTTTTTCTTTTTATCTAAAACACTCGTAATAACTTCATTGAAATTTTTTTTTCTCATTGTAGAATTTTTACCTCTCAAATGAGATTTTTCTTTTACTTCAGATAAATTTGTAGTCATTTTTTTTTTAAATTTTGCACTGTCTGTATTATTTACATTTTCTTTAATTTCGTGTTTCATTTGGCTAGGTACGAAAATTGGTTTAGAAATAGTAAATTTAGAAGATGTTAAATGATCAACCAATGTTCTATCTGGTACTTCATTCGCCTTGTTACAGGAGTAAATCGGTTTATGATCTGACGTAATACTTTCATAAGTGCCAGACATATAATCAACTAAATTGGTAAAAATTACGTCAATTTGAGTATTAAAATTAGTTGTTGGAACCACTGGTGACAATGCTCTTTTCAAGTTTCTATGATCATTCATGTACTTTTCTAACCATGAAACTTCGGTACTATAACAATCTTGATTAAAGTCACCAATGACCACTAAATTACTATCTGTTTTAGAGGAATTAATCATACTGTCTATACTCTCTTTAAATATTTCTCGAGAAACATTGGGTGATATATAGCCTCCTATAATAAATAAGTCATTTACAACTAAGGTTACTAAATCCACGTGTTCAATTTTGTCTTTAGACTGAAAATCATGAATCACATTATTGCATATGGAAACTTCAAGTTGATATTTTTTATAAACAATTAATCCTCGAAGAAATTTTTTACCGACATTATTGTTGTCAGATCTGTATATAATGTCATAACCATCGATGGCAACATTATCCATTGGTAATGTACGTGTTTCAACAAAAATCATGATATCTGCTCCATGAAACCATTTATCATTTCGAACACAATCTATGTACTTACGAAGTGACAGTGCATTGTGGTATATTATTTTGATCCCATGCAACTCGTTCAAAGGCTGTTCAAAAGTTAATAAACGTTTTTCATTTCGCAAACGATCAAATTCAACTTTCAAATCACTGGTATCATCTAATGGAGCTGGTGATATGAAATTTCCATCAATGAAAAGGTTATCAGGATTCGTTACATGACTGCAGCCAACATATTTCATTGTTCTGGACATTCCTTTGATATGAACAACACAGCCTGACGGATAAGTTTGACCTTGGCTTTTATGAACTGTTACGGCTTCTGCAGAAATTAACGGAAATTGCTTCCGTACAGCCATCTTTTTTCCTACTGCAATATCAGTAACTACGACCGGAAATATTGGAACAAGGTTTGCATCTCTACTTAAGTTATTTTCTTTTAACAGTTTTCCATAGCGGCCTCGGGTTTCTCGTCCAATATTACTGTCATCAAACTTTAACCAAAGGGTTATAATATTTTTTGAGACTTGATCTCTTGTTACATGTTGCAAAATACCAGTTGCTCCATTTACCAATCCGTCTGATGTATTGATATTACGTGTAATAATCGATTTAGCACCTATTTTTGTTAAAATATTTGTAGGTAACCCGCCAGTTTTATTAGTTGGTAAGCCACGAAGAGATTTGAGAGTCTTTTGAACCATTTCTATACTGAGTTTTTTATTGTTTTGAATATGATCTTCCGCTACATGTTCAAATAATTCATCTGGCATACTACGAATTTTATTATCATTATATGCTTCAGCGTCTCTGTTCGTATAAAAGAGATAAATTGCATAGTGCGGAACATGAGCCAAGTTGCACCTTGATTCGAATAATTTCATATCACTAGTAGTCATTGTTCCCATGGAAAGATTTTTCAAAGCATTAATAAAATTTACATTATCTTGACGCATAACTTGGGTTAATTCAAAATATTCGAAATCAATCCAATTGTCTGTTGCGAACAACATATTATAGGTAGGATCAGCAATATTTGGTTGGAACAGTTTACTTGGATTTGCTTTAATCCATTCTAATTTCCTGTCTCTCAAGTAATGCTGTGCTGTATAATAAATTGGATTATCCATCACAGGTGGAAGTTGCTTCAAATCTCCAACGAAAATAACTGATAAACCACCGAAAGGAGAATTATTACCAGTAATTTGTTGAAGCCGAGTATCAATTTGATTTAAGCGATTACGACCAATCATTGAAACTTCATCTATAATAACAAGTTTTACATGTCGCATTTCAAATTTTAAAGATACAACAACACTAGAATTTAAAGCTGGAATGCTCCCTCTCATGTTATCAACAGGTAAATTAAAGCAACTATGAATAGTTGTACCTCCAATTAAAAATGCAGCTTTACCAGAAGGAGCAGCTAATATGACTTTAGCAGATTCAATATCTGAACAAGCGATTTGTTTGTTATAATAATCAGAAATAGTTTGATACAAAAGTTTGATCAAAAACGATTTTCCAGTTCCTGCTTGGCCACAAATAAGCAATCGAATCGGTGTATCAGATTTCTGCGCATGTAAGCAATGTATCACAACTTGAAGTTGCTGTTCAATTGCTTTTAAAAGTAGTTCTAAAATGTCTTTTTCTTTCATAACTTTTGGTACACTAATCTTGTAGTCTTTTTCTTTAGCATTAGAGTAGTCAACATATTTGGCTTCAGTAAATACGTCAATATGCTCATCACCCTCTAATTCTTTTTCAAAATCAAAGTCATTATGATTTTGTACTTCATTATCAACATCGTCTTCAACAATTTTAAAAATATCTTCAATAAAGTTTTCATCTACGTGATAAATAAGCGCTCGATTTTTCTCAATTAAAGTTTGATTTTTTATGTAAGCTTTTCTTTTTTTAACCAAACTTAATTCTTCGATTTCAATCTTTTCGTCACGAAATGGTAAAAATAAAAGTAATTGCTCTCGAACATAATTATCTTCATCTTGATGCTTATTATAATTACGTATTCGCAACATTTTACGCTTTGCTCGTTCTTTTACATCAATTTCATTGTTATCACTATCATAATCATCGTCACTATTGCTATCCTCATTTTCTGCATCTTGCTCAATGTTGTTTATTCTAGATTTTGCTGTAAGTTGATTCGGCTTACTGAATCCTGTGGCAAAGTCAGCTAAGCACATAGTTTCATATTGTTTATTACGCTTACAATATTTGTCAATTATGTTATCTTGATAAATGTCTGTAGAGTCAGGTGCCAGTTTTGCTAATTCTTTGTTTCGTTTAACTACTCGACTTCTTTCGTCAATCGGAAAAGTAGGAACAAATACTCCAATCCGGCTTGATTTAAAAAATGGCAAATGAAGTACAATGCAAGCAGCTTCTTGGGCTGATAATACTCTGGAGTTGATAAACGTGTTCCCGAATTTTTTTACTTTTTCAAGATTAGTAAAATCTTCATGTGCGAACTGTTCAATTAAAGTTCTGAATAACTTCGCCATATCTTTATCAACCTTCACAACATAATCAGTTAAATACTTAATACACGCGTACGGATCACAAATAAATTGAATATCCATATTAGATTTTAATAATTGTAAAATATCGGGATTATATACATTTATGAAAATCTCATTGCTTTGACGTCTCAAAAATACCCGAGTAGACTTAAGAGGATATCTAGCAGCTTTTAAGTATTCAGATTCCGACATTTCAAGTTCTTCTAAAATTCGTTAGAAAGGAATTTCTCGTGGCATTTCTGTTAATTCAAGAAGATAATTTTGAACTTTTTCGAAATTCAATTTCACTTTTTCATTTCGTTCTTCTGGAGTTAGTTTAGTTAAGATTTTATTTTTAGACATTGGCCATAATGGATAATGAAAACGACAAGATTTTACATTTTTCATACCTTTATAACATGTAAAAGTATGTTTATGCTGCTGATATTCCATAACGTATGGATTGTCTTTATTCAATCGACATGTGATAAATTGGTCTATAAAATCAACACATTTCTGTTCAGATGCACTATCATCTGGATTGTACTCTGGTGCATTGCTAACTGTGCTACTATATGAAAATGCAAAACGCCCTTCTGTTGAATTTCATTTTTTTTAACGGAATCGACAACATGATACTTTTTAAAAGGGCCATGTTCTTTCTTCTCTAAACAATTCAGTATTGCCCTGAAATAATGATGAATATAACGTGCACAAGTGACTGGATTATTTCGTATCAATAACGCTTTATTATCAATGTCAAGTTGAAGTACATCACATAAGCTAATTTTTTTATTGTGTTGTTTCTCATAGAGTTGCTTCAATAAATATGGGTCATCATTTATTGAAATTGAAAAAGTGTAAAACAAATTGAACTGAGGTCTTTGTGCCATAAAAGCAATCATGAATTTTCGTTTATCTTCAGAATAAGCAGGGGAGCCTACAACAGGCGCTAAAAATTTGTATGCTTGATTATTAATAATTAACTCATCGACTATATTACCCCGTAAGACATCTTTCGCAGCTACAGATTTATTTTTTAAACCTCTTCGGGTAACAAAGTTCATTGAATCCCTAGTTCGTTTTTGAACAGTCATTTGACCAAGCTGAAGAACGAAAGTAGGATCTTGGCGACAACGTGGGTCTTCATGAGTGAGCCATAGTTTATGTTTTTCATTAACTGTTAGACTTTTTGCTTCATCGAAAGGTTCACCTCCAAAAATTTGAGGATTACACAAAATTTCATAATGTGGAATATTGTACATTGGAGTTGGAATTTTATTTTCACCAGGCGCAATTATTCGCGTATGTTCAGCCATTTCACGATTTTGATCAATGATCAATACATTATCCCGATCAAAATTTCCATTATCTTCATTATCATCCTCATTTTCAAAAAATTTATCGAACAATTCGTTTTTTGAATCCAAGAGATATTTCTTATCATTTTCATCGACAATAAAAGGGAACTTCTCTTGAGAATATTGTGAAAAAAATTCGTCATTTTCTTGAATACCATATTGTTTGTATAGTGTAGAATTTTGTAAAAATTTCCAAGACTTTCTTACATTTTTAACAATGATAGTCTCAGCCATATAACTACTTTTATATTCTTTTTTACGTTTGATCATAATTTGGATAACTTGATCATCCTCAGGACGTCGAGGTAGACATTTCATCATTTTACCAATGTCTACTTGAACATTCACAATGTTACCTTTAAGAGATAATTGTGGATTTGCTGTGAATTGCTGAAGAGGTACAATTTGTAAAAAAGGTAACCAAGGAGATACTAATCTTACTTGAAGTGGACTTAACTGTTTCAAATAATCTGGAATTTCTGCAAAAGAAAGATTTTTTGTAGCAGCTCGTTTGGGGATTTCACCGTTTTTTAGATTACTCCAACATAAGTCACAAAGAAACTCAGATTGTTTAAAGTTATACGTATGGTTATCAAGACTTTTTTGTGTGATTACATTCCTTTTATAATTCTTAATTTTATTTATATTATCATATAATAGGCGCATACAGCATGTACATATCTCAGGTGTTTTACGTTGTTTTGTTAAAACTTTGAGATATAACAGCGCAGATTTATTACCACTTTTTGCTTGTTTCGTGAGATTATTTGAATAATTCTCACTATGCTTGTATAAATCGTTCATACGCTGTTGACGTTTTGTTTCTTTTTGAAGTTGACGTAACTTCGTTCCAGATTCTGTATTGAGTCGAGCATTTTTTGTTGCGTTATTAACTTCGTCACTGTGTAATTTTCGCTTCTGTGGATCTTGCCGACGTAATTTTTTCATTTCTCTATCTTTATCAAGTTCATTTTTACGGTAATCAGTATTAGCTCTCCTCTTAGATAGTTGATTAGCTTTACGTTTACACTCAATTGAATGATAGATTTCATTTTTACGCATTTCAGCAATTCGCTGTTTATTTTTAACAAGTTCTGCCAGGTGATAATCTTCATTTTTACGAGTTTTTTTCATCGCGATGCGGTTGGACTGCCGTCGTTAGCGAATTGTTTTTTTGTTTGAGGCATTGTTAGTTTTTTTTAAATTTATATTTTAAAAAGATAATAGATAATTAGATTTATATACAAATATAAAATATAATTCAGTGGAAGAACAATATAATAACAACGTATAAACTTTATACTTAAAGGAATGAAATAAATAACAAAGACAATATATATAAATAATAAATTATTTTGTTTATTCAATTTTTCATGAAACAAAAAAATTAACAAACAAAAAGATAAAAAAAGATAAAATAAACTCACTTTCTGCTTTCTCTCTTAAGAGTGAAAAGAACAATAACAGTAGAAAACTCAAAACTAAAGCCCATAAACAATATTGCTCATAACTACTTGTTGAGTTATAAATTAATTTCATTCAGTCAGTCACGCCAAGTACATTAACATTGTTTTAATCGTTGTATGAAATATTTGTATTCAAAATATAATATTTCAACTTGGCTTAATTCATTTTAGAGGTTTTAAGTATATTTATAAAATAACATATCCAATATGTAGTCGTAGTTGGAACGTGTACTTGGCGCTATACACATTACATTTTAATGTACACTACAGTAAAAAACAAAAGAAATAATGATTATCCAATAATTTTCGTTATTTTATAAATTGACTGCTGAAAAAAGCAGATACTTTATAAATTTACTGCTGATAATTGCAGATTCTGTAAATAGTACTGCTATTGTATGCAGAAATTTGATTTTTAGATGACTGCTGTTAAATAGCAGGAAAATTTATAATTGACTGCTAATTCAAAGCAGATATCACACAATAATAAGTAAGAACTGTGTGAAATCACAAAATTATTGTCCAGTACCAATAACGGCTGAAAAAAAGTTTAGTTATCAATAAGAATAAAAAATTCAAGTGAAAAGTTAAAACATAAAAAAATGCACGCCTTAAGCTCAGATATACGATAGTATTATTTTTTCGTGATAAATATAAATAGAGCTTCACCACATCGTAATAAGCGTTCGAGGTGTGAAATACTAATTAGATTTGATGAATTAACAAAAATTCAGCATTGTATACAGTTCAGCCAATAAGTAACCCTGATTAAAAAAAACACTTTGAAACGATTAGAAATGATTTAAAACAATTTAAAACGATTCAATTTTAATACTATATAAATATACATAAAAATATACATTATCATTGAATAAATTGTTTTGTTTAATCAGGGAACAATTTTTTAACAAAACTAACGTGCATTCTTTGTTTTGCTTTTTAAGTCAATTTTATCAAAAAAGAAAATAATAAAATGGATATTTTTAAAAGTTAAATTTGTTATTTGAGAAAATAGAAATTTTCATCGAAGTACAATTTAAGAATGGAAAAGAAATTACTACAGCTATAGGAATATCAAATTTTTCTCACTTACCCGAAATTGCACTAGACTGATTGCTAAATTTGATTTTTTCCAATAGTTTCAATGGCTAGTGAGATATTCTAAAAATAAATTTTTAAAAATTTGATGTTTTTATAGATGTTCGAATCAGTCAAAATTGCTTTCATTAATTATATACTTCGATAATAATACCACAATAAGATTTTTTCAAAAAAATCTCATGAATAAAATTTATTTTTAAAAGAAAAATTATTTTAAAAGTTAGTAAATCACACCCCCATATACATTAAATTATGTAATTGAATGTGTGTACTTTTTAGGAAACATAAATGAATTTTATGATTAATATCTTCAGAACTTACCTAATTAAGCAAATTTTTTCACAAAAATATTTTGTTGATCATAAAAAATGAAGAAACATACAACAGTTTTAAAATGGATAATATAAGTATCTATTATTTTATTAATAATAGTACTAATTCTGTTGACCTGCTACTAATGTCCAACAAGAAATACGTAAACAAATGTCAAAACTAAAGCTGATGAAATGACGTTAATCATAAGTGCGCACATTAACCGATGTCAACCATAGCTGATTAATGTCGTATCGTTAATCATATCCGGAACAAGAGTAGTACATGAAGCGCCTCTACTGGGTAAATGTAAACTCTTCAATGGTACCCTGATAGTCACCTTAACCGTAAGTTAACTACCAGCCACTGCCATATTCTAAAGGCAAATTAAAAGAAAGTGTTGGAGAGCTAGCAGTTACCTTTAAGTTGACAGTAAATTGTCTGTAAACTTGAATTCAATTCGACTACTAGTGTTACTGTCAGACAATGACGTTAAGTTGTTTGAAAATTTCACTTTAAATTGACGGCAAGTTTTTCTGTCAAATTACAGTCAGATGACGACCTTAAATTTGCATCAACTTGCACGTTATTATTATCCAGCAAAGGCTTGCCAAAGACTTGTCATTAAGTTGGCCGTAAGTCTTTCACTGCAGAACTTGTTGAGCAATTGTATTTAGAGAGTGGCTATCAGGGCGTAATTAAAGTTTTTTTTTCTTGTCCACTTAGGTAACCACATGACCCGAAGATGTTTTTCCTACCCTTATAGCTATTTTAGCTTGGAATTGACAGTAATTTCACAATTGAAATTATCTGAAATTTGCTGCCCGAATTTGCTGACAATTTGACAGCAATAGTCAGGAAGAAAAATTTGCGGTTCATTTTTCCTCAATTTAGAGGTAACTTTATTTACTAGAAAAAAAAAAGCTGGAAATGTTCATTCTTGACACTACAAAAGATAAACCAATTGATTAACAAAAATGTCTCCAATTTAAGGGTAAAGAAATACCTTACAATTTTTCAAGTCAAATTAATGATAAACTGATGTAAAAATTTACTTTAAAATTTACGACAATTTTTTTCTAATCAACTTATGAAGTGAATTTGCATTCTAATTCAGGTATTAAATTTGCGTCAAATTGCGTAGCAAGTTGTAGACAAATTGTCGTCAAAAACGAAAAATCCCGAAATTGACGGACATTTGACGAAAAATTAAAGGAAACTCTTGTAAAGTAAACTTTTGCTAAGCAAACTGTGCTATTAAGATACATTCCTGATACTCTGGCAGCCCCTTTGCAAGATATCAGAATTTAACGTCAAGTTGAGTACAAAGATCTAATGTACAATCAATTGATCAAACTTTCTCACAACTTTCTGTTAAAGTCAAAGTAGCTTATGTTCTTTAGCTCATTTCTCCCAACTTTACCAGCATTAAGTTGATTTAAATTTGACTGGAGATTGTCGAGAATTCCACTAAACAAACCTGGTTACCAGGCTAGCTATAGCTTTGTAAAGAATTTTATGGTAAAGATAGTATACTGCCGTGCTTAGGAAGAAAGCAGTAACTCCACTTACTCCTTTCTGCGTAAACACGGCTGTATAGATTAGTGAGCTAAATATTTATAAGAAATAAAATTTACTTCTAATTTAACAGAAGGTTGTGGGACAATTACTGTCAACTAGTCGAACATCAACTCTTTGCTGTTAATTTGATTTCTAACAGCAGCTGTAGCTTTCAGTCAACTTGCAGTAAAGGTTATAAATGGCTATAAAGGATGATTTACGGTCGTTAAGTATGAATATTTCACCGTAGTTGGCGTTTCGATCGAGTCCAGTAATGGAGACCCTACTAGCACAGTTTGTTTTAGCAAAAGTTTACTTAGAAGTTACCTTGAATTTTTCGTCAAATGTCCGTTAACTTCGGACTTTTCTGTTTTTGACGACAGTTAGGCGACCTTAATACACAACTTGCTATGAAACTTGACTTACAGACAATTTACTGTCAACTTAAAGGTAATTGCTAGCTCTCCATTACTTTCCTTTAAGTTGCCTTTAGAATACGGCAGTATTTTGTTGTTAATTCACGGTTAAAGTAGCTAGCAGGATGAATTCAAGAATTTATATAAAATTTCCAAGGGTTTTTATAGAATAACTATAAAAATTCTAAAAATAAAAATGAGCACGTCACGGTCTAAGAAAAACCATAGAAAATTTATAGAAAAGTAGGATTTGCTACCGTCTCAGAAATTCCATAGAAAATCTTGAATTTAACATTTTCTTCTTGATTTAAGACTTACGGTCGGTAAGTAAGAGAGTCAACTTGCGTCATTGAGATTTGCCTTGATAGCCAAGTTGGCAGCAAAAGTTGGCATTTCTATAAGTTGATGGCAACTTTCTGAGGGAGTTGGCATGACATTAGTTGACGGAGAGTTAACTTCAAGTTTCTTAGAAAGTTGTCAACGGGTTACGGCAGTAGATTGTCGCCAACTTTCTAGGAAACTTGTAGTCAACAGTTACAAAAGCTGAAAGTTGTCAACAACTTGACGTCAAGTTATTTGCAACTCTGGCTATCAGGGTGGGTCGTTGATTATCCGTATCATCGGAAATCTGTTTTATGAGAATTTTGATATTCTGGATCTAAATCATCGGGATCTGGATCATGAATACATTTGTGTCATGAGGATCTGTCATAAGCATCCGCTAACAAGTTTCGTTAAAAAATCTTTTTCACGCATGCGTAGATGTAGATGCGCGCTGTTTTTGCGCATACTTTATTTGAGCGTCAATATTTAAAAAAAAAAAGAGAGCGGCTGAAGTTTGTGATACAACTAACCTATTAATGCGTTGTTTTGATAATTATTCATTTATTATGGTTAATTATAATAGAGTTTCTATTGTTTCTACTATTATTATCGTGATTGATTGACATATAGCTAATCGTGAACATAAGTGATATCAGTGATTGTCTGTTAGTTTTGAACAATCACTGAATTTAGTACACAAACCTTTGTTTCCTTCAAGCAGCTCTACACCAAACAAACTATTAAATAAATAAATTTTATAGCAAAGAAACATGTATTTATTATTAAATTAAATAACTTACATAGCTATAACAATATACTTAGTTATCTTATTATTATGATATTTAATATAAAAATCTCAGGAGTATAACTATGAGTATTAACAGCCTATAACCACTATATATTAAGATAACTCTTTACAACGCGTTATATACTTAATATTGCAGATAATTATGATACTGAAACTTAAGAGTAATATTTTATTTTTTTTATTTAATAGTTTTTAAGTTTTTAATAAATAGTTTTTAGCTTTTTAAGTGATAGTTTTTAACTTTGCATACTATTTAATATTTGTCATGGAACAAAAAGTTTTTGACACTTTTGCTCTGGTTTCGGATTTGCAAAAAACGTCCTCTCCAGTATCTGTATATAATAAAAAAAAATTGTACATATATATTTAAGAAACTAGTATATAAAATTGTAAATATTGTAACTATTGAATTATAAATTAAATTAGATTATAAATTTAGGACTTACGCCGCATCACGTTCTCGTTGGTATCTTCCCCCTCTGTTTCGTTGTGGTCCAAGATTATTTCTGTTTGGTCCATTGAAATTGCGGTTTTGGCGTTCATAATCTGGTACTTGGTCTCTTTCTAGGTGATTCTGTGCGCGTTCTTTGGGCTGCCTATCATAATTCGCGATATGACGATCTCTACCTTGATGTCCGGCTGGATTATCAAACTGTCCGTACAAATTAAGGTACGCTTGGCGTGCTCTAGCAGCTTGATTCTCAGATTGCTGTATTATCGCGTGTAAACGTTGGCGTCTCTGTTCATCAACTTGCTGACCACGATCCAGTGGCTGTTCATGATCAACTCCTCTATTATCAATAATTTCAGGTTTTGCAGGGGCAGGAAGGTTGTTTTGTCTTCCACCAACGTGATTATTATTACCAACATGAGCTGCTCGTTGATTTTGAATGACATTGTCCGGAATAAATTCAGGGGCATTAGGGTCGAGATCAACATTGACGTTAGGAGGATCAGGAAGAGGTTTTGGAGCTCTCCGATTTCCTTGTAAATCAACATTGTTCAACAGATCCTCCAAGAATGCAGCATCATCATCTATTTCCATGTTTGTAACCTACAAACTAGTAAAGGAAGCAAATAAATATAATTTATATTTTATTGTCATCATAACCCCAATATTTATTTATAACGATAAAATTTATATTCTTATAATGGTTAATACTTACTAGGATTTTCTTCTTGGACTTTAACAAATTTATTTAAAATAAAAATTTTGCTTTCTTCTTTTTTGTGATTTATTAAGTCTTAACGGTTTTGACGGTTTTAGCTTAATTCTTGAGCATCACGTATTCACGCCTGCGCAATAGCTAAGTGTTAGGTAAAATAGCAGGTTACCATCTCACGGCAGTATTATATCCTATAAAAATACTACAACCAACTACAAATACCCTAATAGCACAAATTCCTTAGCAAAAGTTTTCTCTACAAAAGTTTCCTTAAATTTGTCGTCAAATATCTGCCAACTTTGGGATTTTCCGTTTGTGACAATTTATATACAACTTGCTAAACAATTTGACGTAAATTTACTATCCGAATTAAAATGCAATTTAATCAAGTTGTACTCAATTTGACGTCAAATTCTAACCGTAACTTTCTGTCAATTTTCAGCCAATATAGCTATGAGGGTATAAAAAGTTTCCAACAATTTGTATTATATTTAAATTCATATTATAGTCCAGAAAATATTAACATGTCTGAAGTCGGCATGTACTTGCCGTCAAATTGATCAAAAATTCCGAACCATAATATTATACTGAAAGCGATTCGAGTTATCTATCAGAATCTGTAAAAAAAAAAAAGGACGGAAAAGAATATATAGAGATTAATCAATCTATCATTGACCAGTACACTACGTGTTATTAATACCTGGTCTCCTATCTGCCTTTGATTTTAGAGATGAAGGAACAGTTTTTCAATCCAAGATTTTTCAAATCCGAAATAAAATTCAGCTCAGTCTTAAGTGAATCTATTCACAATATATAGATAGACATACTAGCAATACTAATTTAATTCTGAATTATTAATATCTCAGATTGAAAAACTGTATATATATATTTGACCAAAAAGATAGCAAAGAAAAAAAAAATAGCCACTTCTAGCTTGCACCACTTTAGTTCACATTGAAAGTCATCTGTTTGTAAGAGCCAGTTTTTTTTTAATCGGGTTTTTTATAATCGGGGTTGAAATTATTATTGGTGATATATCTATATATCATTAATGTATAATGTATACTAGCAATATAATCTAAGCCGGGTAAAAAAAACCCGGTTTGAAAAACTGGCCCTAAGAATAAAAAAAAAAAAAAAAAAAAGTAGCGCTTGCGAAGCGTGCAATTTAGATGAACTAAAAACTATATATATATTTGTGGAGAAAACATGGCGAATTTTTATTAATTAAAAACCATCAGTTTTGAGTTTTTCTTTAATTATTAATGAACGTGACGGTTTAAAACAGTGATATTCAAAAGGGTACCTAAGAAATAAAATCCGGAGATAATAAAAAAAAAATAAAGTGATTTATCAAGTTTATCGAGAGATATCGTGCTCACATACGTACAGACCAACTGACGTCCAAGTAAAATTTTTTTGAATTAACTTTTGTTTGATAATAGTCTAAATAAAAAAAACTTATTCGCTATGAGTGTGACTGCAGCACCAGACAAAATATGAACTACGGGAGGCTGTCAGAGTATGTTTTTATACGTATGTCAATAGCAAGAAACATAAAAATAAATAAATATTATAAATAATAGTAAAAAAAAAGTTGTAAAAAATATGTGACAGTTTTATAGTAATTGCAGTTTTGTTTTTTAGCTAAACGGACCATCAATAAGTAAGTATAATGATAAAAAATAAAAAAGATTGCAGTAAGCATTTAGGTTAAGTTGTTCGAAATTCATATCAAAGTCAAAATATGATACTAAGGAAAAAATCAAATTGAAAAATAAATAATTAAATAATAACAAAATAAATACTTTCACGTGTGCTTGCTTACAATTTCAGTAATCATAGCCTCCCGTTACTCCGAAAGTAACCACTGCAAACGCTTCAGTCAATTTGATTTCCCCTACCATGGCTTTACTCAGAGCGAATATTACGTTAGAATTGTTCATCGGAGTTTTTTTTTGCTATTGGTAATTCTTTTTTTTTTTAATAAGTGCTACATAAAATTAGTGGACATAATAGAAGTTGACCGAAACTCATTTTTCAAAATTTGACGACAGTAAAGCACTACCTCTCGCTTCGCGTTCGAGGTGTGCAAAAATACTTGAGATAAGTCTGAAGTATTTCTGAACAAATACAAAAGTTTTTCATGCTGAATAATTTTACTTTTGAATTGAGACAGTTATTTATTCAATAAAGAAATTAGCTTCTAAATTGAAATTTTTCTGTTTTTTTATCAAATATAAAATATAAGCTTCATTAAAAAAAAAACATTTTCAAGAACACAAATTCCTTTGTTCAAGTAATCCTTTCTCGAAGATATTGGAGAATTACAAAAAAAAAATTCTGACTTTTTTTTTAATTTCTCAGAAACGACTTGAACAATCTACTTCAAAATTTCATCAGCTCTAGAACTTAATAAACCTCACCTATGATCACATTGAGCATCAAAATCGATTGATCAGTTCAGAAGATATCGGCGTCAAAAAGTTGAAAAAATAACGTTTTTACCATTTTTCCCAAATAAATCATAATAGAATGTACTAAAATGTGTTCTAAATCATACTCAATCTTTATCTTTAAGGTGTTACACGATCACCGCATAATGCAATGCAATTCATTCTTCAGTTTAAATAATATTATCAACAACAAAAATTGAAAAACATCGAATCCGAAGTTTTTCTCGAATATTTTATATATTAACACTCTGGTGCGTTAAAACTCATTTTAATCTTCACTTCAATCACTTACATTGAGTTCTACCTCAATATATAAATTTTATTGAACATAATCGCGATTAAACATTTTAAGAACGCTTGTTTACTAATTATTTTCAATGTTTTGAATCTTCGAAGTTCAATATAAAACTTGATTCAATATTATTCAACAAATCGTGAGAAATATAAATTTAACAAAAACCTGGTATGAAAGTAACAAAGTAAAATTTAATGGTTTAATTTACGAGAAACAAGAAGCGATATTAGTTCGTCAAGAAAATGACCACCATGAAATGGAAATTGGAAAAATTTTTATTATTCTTCATAATTACGAAAACTTTTTCTTTATTATTGAAGTATTTAAAGCTACGTTTAACTTTCATAATTTTAGTTATGAATTACGTGAGAAATTACAGTATGAATGTGTGCCAGTAAAATCACTGTATAATATCTAAAAATTACATATTTATAAACATCATTCGTGGTTGCTAGTTAAATCCAAGTATGGATTTGTAACTTAATGTATATAAGATTATAATCTTATATACAATATAATCTTATAAACAATATAATTTCATGAGAAAGTTAGTTAACCTTCGTGAGTTTTATTAATAAGCAATGTATTATTATAATAATACATTGCTTATTAATAAAACTCACGAAGGTTAACTAACCTTCTCATGAAATTATATTGTTTAAATAAATCAAATTAAACTAAACAATTATAAATATTTTCCACACAATTTTTATCAGTACATATTAAAATTACTTGATCGAATATGTGTTGCATGGATTCATTTTTATTATCGGTTTAAAGAAATCGAGCAACCTACAGTAACTACCTGACAGCCCGAGGATGACTACCAAATTTATCGAATATGATTTAAATTTAACTGTTTATAAAAATCTATACTCCAAAATTATTCTAGAATCTTCTGTTTATTATTATCATCATTGAAATTCATTGAAATAAAGCTCATCGCCAACTTGCAAACTTACGGATCAGACTTATTTTTTTATAAGCTTGACATTAAAACGAAAATAACTAGAAAACAATGCAAAATTCGAAAAAACTTTGTAGGTAATAATTTGTAGAAAATAAAAATGTCTACAATAAAGTTACTATAATATTTTGTGATAAGTCTGATAGTTTCGCCGGAAAAGTAAAATCTCGAAATTTACTCTAACTTGACTTCGAGCTCCAATAACTTTTGAACAAATAGATTTATCGAAAAATGATAAGGGACTTTTTTGCAGAGCATTCAATTCCCTACCAAAACATGCCTGCTGATTTTTTCTATGATGCATTGTTAGCTAGTTATAAAAATTAGAAGACGCAAAAAAAAATTTTTCCATGCTATTCTTATGGAAAATAGAAAAGTGCAATGCGAAACCTCTTAAAGTTAAAATTAAGAGCTCTCATTTTCACAGGCATCTTTTTATATCTAAATTAAACTTTTTAACTTGTTTTCGAGAAGAAAATAAAAACTTGCTATTTTTGCATCACCCTAATATATATATATATATATATATATTAGAGTGACTCAAAATATCGACTACTTTTTTTTATTAAAGACACACTCAAAAGTTTCAGCAGGATAAAAAAGACGCTTGTCAAAATTTGAGCACTCCATATTAATATTAAGTACTCCCTGATTGCGATTTTCTGTTTTCCATATAAATAACATGAGAAGAAAAAATTTCAGAATTTTATACCTCGGTAATGGCTTGTCCTACAAACAATTACAGGATACATTTATATTGGAGATTTCACGCTTTACAAAAAAGGTCTCTTATAATTTTTTGATGAACCCATCTGTTCATAAGTTATTCGAGCTTGAATTCAAATTTATAGTAAATTTCGAGGTTTTTTGACTTTTCCGGCAAAATCATCAGACTTATCACAAAATGTAATAAGGCAAAAGTCCCCATACTCGCTCAGTACTATTAGTCGCTCACTTTGACTGTTTAAGGCTTTTTTTCTATAATTTCTATAAAAAAAAAATTACAACTAAAAATATTATTATTGATAAATAACTATTTGTCAATCCAAATATATTAAAATATCATGTGTCAAATTATTTTATAATAGATTATAAATTTAAATTGAATGACTGTTTTCAAAATTGCGCTCAGCCGGGCATTTTTTACTTTAACGTTCATTCGTTAGATTAAATTGAGGTTACGTCAAATTTGTTAAGAATTGTTATAACTATATCTTATTTAATACATTTTTAAAATTCATGAAATTTTATATTATGAAAGAATAAAGTAATAGAATTTCAAAATTATTTTCCAAATTAATAAATTGATCATATTTTGATTGATATTGTCTTTGAGCGACTATAGGGCCATGTGTTGATCGAGTAATAGTACATCGCAACTTTTAGTGAGCGACTATGGGTACACTTAAGGATCTTATTTAAAAAATTAATATTAATTAATCATCAAAATTATTCTTGATACTTATATTTTATTCTAATATTCGAAACTTCAACAAATAACTATAAAAAAAAAATATGGTTTTTCATTTTATTTAATAATTTATATTGAGTGATTCAATATCACACCAATGAAAAGTGAGCGGGTATAGGGGCTTTTACTTTAGAACCTTTTTTGTAGAAAATATTATTTCCTACAAATTTTCTCTGACAAAGTATTTTAAAATTCTACATCATATTATAGTTATAACCATTTTAATGTACAGCTTTAAAAAAAAAACAGATTATCAGTTGACCCTGCGGGCCAGCCCCAAAACTTCCCGCTGTTTTTAAGCTCGTTGAGCTCGAAAAAATTGTTGTGAATACGTTTTCAAGCTCTTCGAGCTCGAAAATATTTTCGTGTCGTTGTTTTCGAAAAAAAACGTTTTTTACTATTTATTTCTTCCACGATATCGCTCAAACAAATTAACCGATTAAGACAGTTAAGGTGATAATCGACGCGTTTTATCAAATTCTAAAGCTAATCAAATTTGGAATTGATTTATTAAGTCGTTTTTGAGAAATCTCAAAAAAACTAAAAAATATTTTTTTTCATTTCTTTCGTTAACGGTTTTTCTTGAACGAATGAACCGATTTTGAAAGTTATAAAAATAAAAAAAACACTTTTGAAAAAATTTTATTTTTGAAATATCTCCGAACGCACCCTACCGATTAAGCTCACATTTTCACAGCTTATAGTATTTAACAAGCCGCGTCAAATGCTACCTTGGAGATCAAAATCAGTTTATCATCTTGAAATTAGTCAGAATAGCTTCCTAGAACCTCAAAACGTCAAGATTTGATAGAAATTCGATTTTAGAAAATCGGACTGAAACCAATAACGTTTCGAATTTTTGAAAATTTTCAGTAGTATAGCAAGGGCCCCCCCCCCCCCGATAAAACAGATTGTGGGTTCTAGTCCATGCTAAGTTACCGATGGATGGTAACCTGTCGGCGGTCGTTGAACATACTGGTGGCTGGTAAGGCCTGTTTTACCGGCTGTCCTTAGATTGGCAGTCGGTAAACTCTGGTTTGTCAGATGGTAAGCTCGTATTAGCAGTCGGTAAGCTCTATTTTACCCACTGTAAATCATTCTTGAGCTCATTTTCAGGCACTGTTTGAGCTTTATGGAGGCCATTTCGAGCTCATAATATAGCTCTGCCGATTAAATTGAGCTCGTTTTCGACTAGATGTCGCTTAAAGTCTGTACTGAGCGGGAAATTTTGAAACAAAAAAGACTTCGTGATGGCGATCAAGGCTGACGATTTCCAGTCTATCAGCCTTGAGCGTCATCACAAAGTACATTTACACACCCATCCGGTTTTATACATTGAAACTGGGGTGTTTAAGGGTACATGCGAGAAGCTTGCGAAGTGCACGCCATTGGTTTAGTTCCCCCCACTCTTCTCTCGAATATTGCATCATCTAACAGGCCTGGACTCGTTTTTCCTTTGTTTATGACGTCATCTAACAGGTTTGAACTCGTTTTCCTTTGTTTGTGACGTCATTCGACAAGTATGAACTTGTTTTATGGTTTGGGGTGGGGGGATCCTGGTCTGAGCGCTGAGCTCGAGAGCTCGCATCCAGTCAGTCTACGCTGAGAAGAGTTGCAGTGAACAGTTTGCGTGCCAGACCTTGTATTTATGGCTGAATTAACTGAAAGTGAAAAGACTTTTCTTCGTAATAATTACCCTTTTGCGGAAAGTTTTGAAGATCTCATTGAAGGGTTTTTTGGCGACGTGCCTCCTCCTGAGTCTATCGGTAAATTTATTGACGATATAATTGCGTTCGCGAAAAACACGGAAATAATTCACAGTGTTCGATTAGAATCATCGTGTATAAGCTGCCACGATAGGAGAATTTTGTCCAGATGATTAATAAAAACTACTGAAAAGTTGGTAAAACTAGAAAAGCGTATGGCAAATAAATAATCACGATGAGTCGTTCGTCAAGGTATGTAGTAATAATTTTTTTAATAACTTGTTTTATAGTCTTTTAATTATAATAACTAATTAATTAAACTTCTTTTCCAGACCCCATGTGTGTACGGATGTATGTTTTCATGATGCGCAGATCGACTTCGAGGATGTAATGGACGACGACAACGTTAATGACTTTGATCGTCATAACGAAGAACAAAAGAACGAAATCGATGTACAAGTAAAGCATTGGAAGAAATTATTACTCAGCTTCAAAGATCGCCGTGAGTACGAACAGGCTTGCCATAAAACTACGTTCATGTTAACCAAGCTATTATTTAATGCTAACAAACAGCATGGACCTCATAATTGATTTTGTGGGTTTTGAGATGCCTGATGGCGAATGTGTGGTGAAAGAACTTTGCGCTACTGATATTTATGATAAAGTGGGTACATATGGACTTGCACGATGTGAACATTGGTTGTTTGAACCACCTTTGGATCAAGTTGACGTTGCTGTAATGCAGAAAAGTATTGATCACTGTGGACATCAACATTCAATATCATGGATAGCTGGTTTGCAACCATATGAATTATTGAAAGAAATTTTTGAAATTATGGTCAAACATGCACGATACTTTTACGTACAAAGTGAATGGAAGAAAAAATGGCTTGGAGATCTAATTGACACTGCTGTTCCAATTATTGACTTGGAAAAAAGAGGTTTTTCTCACTCTATCAAAAAAATGATTTCTTGAAACATCAATGTCCATATTATGCTTATCATTTGAAGAAATTGGATACTTCATGCGCATTTCAAAATGTCCAAGAGTTCAAGAGATGGTTCTGGCATTTTTATGGAATTCAACTAACCTATGAGAAATCAGTTCAGATCTTCAATCAATTGAAGAATTAACTGTGTATTGATGATCGAGATATCGCATGTCTTGATGATACATTTATCCTTGAAAATGCAGCCCAGCAAATCGATTTCGCTTGGCACAAACTAACAGAAGAATTAAAAAATAATGAAAAATTAATGGGCTATCAAAGGTGTCGGGATCATTATACATTCAACGATGATATCCCCGATAGCTTTGCATATCCATTTAAAAAAGATTGCTCTAACTGCAGTACATTTTCTTAGTTTAAAAACAATATCTATAGTTTATTATGTATTTGAGGTTATGTACGACTAAAATGTATAGTTTTAGGTTAAGAATAAAGACTATAGTTTATGTCAGACTAAAATGTATATTTTAGGTTAAGAAAAATATCTATAGTTTATTATGTATTTAAGGTTATGTAAGACTTAAATGTATATTTTAGGTTATAAGTAATAAAAAACACTATATATCAATATAAAAAAAGTTTATTTATTTATAAATGCAAGTTTATTAATTAATACAGGTTCAATAATTATATTTAATTTATTAATTCTTTGTTTAAATCGTTCGCGATGTCTTGCTGCTTGTTCCCATTCGCCTCTTCTTGCTTGCTCGTGTGCAAATCTCCATACATACATGTAATGTATGGTGGGCGTTGGATTAAATTTAACAGTCTTCATATTAGTTTTCGTACGATGCTGCTTATAGGATTATACTCGACTATGCGATCATGTATAATGACACAATAAGCTGATGTCTGCGCAGGGAATTGATTTGCGGATTCAAATTCCAGACGAATGTCCACTGGTCCAGATTTTATCGATTCGTTTTGTTTCGAGCAATCGATAACGTACAGCGGCGCTTGTTCCAAAAATTTCTTCTTCGTTAGCAGTGGCTCAGGTTCATTGTTGTAGTATGAAATTTGAAAATTTATGTACATGTCGTACAACAGAGCATATTGATTGTTTGCAATGTTGAGGTTTAAATTTCCATAAGGATAACTCTGAGAGATTAAAAATAATTTTATATCTCGGATGTTGCAATGATCAAATACGCTGGCATTTTTAGTTGCGTCATTTTTTCTTGCTGTTTGAAATCCAAGTATCACAAAACGTGGTTTCTCAAGCTGCGTAGAAGTTTTTACTGCCCAAATGTGCTTTGAAGTATTTGGCAATAGAGGATACTCGTACAGCTCCCAAGCACGGAAACTGATTGAGATAGCTGGATCACTTGTGATATAATTCAAAGCTTCAATTTTTTGTTTATCAGCCATAGTTACATATGGTACAATCCACTCGATTTTTTGCAGCGTAATTTTAACAGCTTCAGCATGAGCTCCAGCAGCAGGTGTGGCCACAACGTAGGCATTCAAATCAGCATTTGAACTTATTAATATTAATTCATGCTTTGCATTAATGACAACTTTATGGTAATCTTCAGCAAATCCAAGCAAAAGACTCAGTGTTATAGATACATCAAAGTAGCCATTGTATTTGTGTAATTTGTTAACAGCTTCATCCATAATCCAGCCTGAGTTCTCGAGTGTATTTTGTTGAGCAGGACTCAATAATGTGTATCCTTTCATGAGACTTGTGATGCCAATATTTTTGTTACGATTAATCTCAACACCATTGAGCTCGTAGCGTATTTCTTCAAACATATGACATACTGTCATGTTTACCATGTGAGTAGTTGCACTTACAGCTGTACCATCAGAATTTGTGAATTTTCCGTACACATGCAGTGTACTTTTACTTGGAAGTAGACATAAATCTTGATGTTGAACAGCAATTCTTATTTCATCGCTGTTGTTGAATGTTGATGAAGCATACGGGAGATGAGCATGTGCTTCATAGTGTGCAATCGACTCATCAAAAATGATTTGTCGTTAAATATTTAAGATTTCTGCCGCCATGGTCGTGTACACGTCAAACAACAAAAATAAATTTTTATTTTCTTAATTTTCCACGTAATTTTAGTCCTAGGCTCTGTAAAAACTGAGCGTTCTGATGTGTTAACATCTTGTGAGGTACTCGGCGACTGATGTTGCTCGACCATGTTGCTGTCGTTTTATACCCAGCACCACTTTTTGTCTCATACACGATACCAATTATTTTATAGACTTTATATGCAGTCTTATAGTTATCGTCTCTCCTCCGAAAGAAACCAGTTTTCCGTCTTGATCGACAATTCTTAGTCTGAGATTTTCTATTGCTTGTACGGTGATCGGCAGATAAATGACGTGAGATGGCAATTCAACAATCTTATATCCTGGTGGTACACTTGGAAAAAATTCATGAATAGTGTGAACTTTGTGCTCATTTATATCACCTGATGTGATGTTGCACTCAACCCTCAGAGCATTGAGTTTTAATATCTTCACTGGTAAATCTGATGAGTGAGTTTTATGTGGTGCTAGCTTTCGATTTGCAAATCCCAGTAGTCCACCAATAGAATCTTGAGGTGTAAAATTCACAAATTGATCACACTTAACTTCACTTCGCAATTCATTATTATTGGTTCTTATGCTGATGCTGAGTCTTTGTAATTTCTTTTGAATGTATTTTTCAATGTCAGTGATTTCGAAACTTCCTGTTGGTATTGTCAAGACTCTCTCTTCAACAGTTTCATATTTTCCAGCTTCTATATTTTCACTCATTGTATTATTATTATTATCGTCAGTTACTGAGACATTGTCATCAAACTTTGTAATTACTGCAACATTCCTTTTAGCTCTTTTTTTCTTGACTATTTTTTTCTCATCAACATTATTTTTATCATTTGTGTCGATTTTTTCGATATCAATATTATCCACAGGATAAGAGACATAGAATTTATTAGCACCACCATCAATATTGGGTATTGAATTGAATGTTAATAACTCTACAAGTCCAAGAACATAATTTTTATTTGGTGATAATTCAATTGGAGGGAAATAATTGGCCTCCAACACGGATGTGGATCCTGTCAGTGTTAATGTAAATGACTCAGCCATGACTGATGTGTTGTACACAAAGTCACATCAATTTATAGTTGTCCTGTGAGAAATTTGAGACATAAGTGTCCGCATATAATTGTATCAAAATCCTGATATCTTCTGTGATTATATTTCACGCTACCAACATCGAGATACTCCATAAGATCTTGCGGTGGTTGTAAATTACCAAAACTGTCAAAATAAATAACTTTATTATTATTTTTCTTGTATGCAACCCAATGAGTACCAGGTCCGAATTTATCATCAAGATTAATAATAGCTGATTCGTTTTTTCTCGGACCAGTTTTAGGTAAATCATTCCTCATAAAAACACCGCGAAAGTTTGGAATTTTTAGAGCTTTAGCGTATTTCAGTAAGTCGATGTTTGTAAGTGGTCGATGTGGTAGCTCTACTTGTTTTTTGACTTGCATCCTCTGCCTACTGGATATGGTCTCAAAAATAAACCCATACCACGTCTGTAAGGTCTCAAGTATAAACCTTTACCCATAGATATTTGCTCCATTTTCAAATTATGACGTTTGCTCTCTTCCAATCGATTTTTAGCAGCACTTGCATCATTTACAGCTTTCGCTATACCAGCAGCACCCCCAGCCAAAGCTCCTGTTGCACTCAGGCCGGCAAAAAGTGGTATTAAAAATGGTAGTACACCACCAACTTTGGATGGAACCGGTAGAATTCGTGGCAGCCGAATATTTTTTTTCCCACCAGATTTTTTAACAGCCTGACGAGCTCCTTTCAATGCCGTTTTAATTGGATCACTTCCAGGAGTCATGGAATTTTTGGCAGCTGTGACAACTTGTCTTAGAGCTACTTGTTTCTTTACACTAGTGTTTTTCTTGCTAGTCTTCCTCTTGCTAGTCTTTCTCTTGCCAGTTTTTTTCTTAGTAGGCTTTCTCTTTACTAGGCTTTTTTTCTTGCCAGCTGTTCTCTTCTTCAAACCCATTCCGAATCTTTTTTTCATCTTCATGATTTTATTTACACTTCACGCAGCAGCTTTTTCACCAATACCAGCGTCTTTTGCTTGATAACGTTGCCACGCCTTCTCAGCAAGTATTTGATCAGCCTCGTGACGTGCTGCCAAATTTTCGCGATTAAACGAGTATGCGATATCGTGTTCTTTACACGCAACGTCCAGAGGATTAATTCCGGGATCACCACGAGCTAATCTTTTGGCTAGCTTTGTACCTCGTCCACAGTTCTGGTATCCAGGTATGTGTAGTTCAACTGGTAGCTTATTAATTAGACTGTTTATAAAACCTTTACCGCTGGTCTTTACACATGTGCTCTCCATAGTAGCAGCATTATGACTGACTTAAAATGATATAAAACCTGGTACTTATAGCTCGCTGAGTGAGTTGTTGTTGTGATCGCAAACTGGCAACATGGAGTTTAAAAGTCAAGCGGCCAAGTTACCAGTAATAAATTTTGATCGAATTGTTCAAGGTACCGGAGTGAAAAAAGTTAAGAGACACGGCGCTTTATTGCCAAACAGTGTACGCGCTATATTTTGTGGTCCATCAAATTGTGGAAAAACAAATGCTCTACTCTCACTCATCATACACCCCAATGGCTTGAGATTTGATAATATTTATCTCTACTCAAAATCTCTGAACCAACCGAAATATAAATTTTCAGAATCACTACTTAAACCAATTGAAGGTATTGAATTTTTTACATTCAACGAGCACGAAAAAGTACTGAAACCTGAAGATGCAAAACCAAACTCATTGATGATATTTGATGATGTCGCTTGTGAAAAACAAGATCATATCAGAGCATACTTTTGTATGGGTCGACATAAAGATATTGACAGTTTTTATCTCTGTCAGACTTATACACGTATTCCTAAGCATTTGATACGCGACAATGCAAATTTTATAGTTCTCTTTCGACAAGATGGAATGAACTTGAAGCATGTGTATGATGATCATGTAAATACTGACATGTCATACAATTTATTCAAAGATTTGTGTTCAGCATGTTGGAATGATGTTGATGGTAAATATGGTTTTGTCGTCATTGACAAAGACAGTGAACTAAATAGTGGTAGATATAGAAAAGGATTTGACTGTTTTATTAGTATAAATTAAGTTGTACTTGATAAATAGTCATCAGAGATTAAGTGAACTTTAACCCATCAACATGAAGACCGAGGAGCTTTCAAAGCAGAGAGATGTCTTACATCAGATATCCCAGGCTAGTGATGCTATCTGACGAAAGCACAGAATGCTCAAGTTGGGTAAAGACACAGCTGAGAAGGTAATGGGTGAAATGTTTAAGCCTATTGTTACACCTCTGCAGAGTCTAGTCAAGTCGTCTAAGCATAAAATTAAACAAGAAATCAAGCAAGAAGTCAAAGAAGAATTTAAAGATGATAATTCAACGGTGAATAATGCTACAGAATTTGATGATGCTAGTAATTATAATAGTATTATTTCTGAAGATAGAAGTGGAACTCTGGAAGAAACAAAAGTATTTCCTGCTGCATCGAGTACTCCTTCTAAGCCAGTGAGTGGTGAAATAAAATCATATTTAGCTAAAGTGTACAGAAGAAGTAAAGATATTGATATGAGATATGGTATTCGTCGACGTTTTAATGATTTTTATATTGGTGATTCTGAAATAACTTTTGACGATAATGAGATTAGAATAAAAAATAAAAATTACTCTGTTACTCCTGGTTTATTGGAATTATTATTTAAAAAATCGCCGGATGATTCAAAAGTCACGCAGAATGATAAAAATAAATATCTCGATATTATTAAAATGACAAATACTCATAGAAAAAATTATAAACCAGATGGTAGTTTTTATGAAGACTTGACAATCAAGTATAATAATTATATTGCCGATTTTCTCGATAAAAATGCGAACTTATCAAGAGGTAAAGGATTACCGAATTTTATGGTTGCGAAAAAGAAAAAATCACGTATGGATTATGTCTACCGGGATGATCCAAATGAACTAGTTGACCGTCTGCGTTTACTCATGGCATCTCCAGCAGCTGGAAATCCAAGTCACAACAATGAAATCATATCAATTATCGAAGAGCTACGAGAAGCGTGGATTATTTATTAGCATCTGCTGTGTCAAATCTATGCCATTTATTTGCTGACTGTTGAAGTGAAAAGAGCAAAAAAAAACGAGTATCGATATATTTGGACGTTCACTACCAACTGGTGCTGTAATCAGTGGACCGCCAGGACCACCTGGACGAGGATTTCAAGTAACTGTTGACGGACAGTATGATGTTGAGCGCAAGAGACTGTGTCATGTTGGCAAACCTGCTGAAGATAGCGATGCAGCAACTGTAAAATTTACACGTGATCTTGTATATCACGAGCTGTCTTTAATGTATGATAGTATAAGGAATGAACAGTCTGAGATCATTTCACATTTACACTCTCAAGTGGTAACACTCGACTCTGCTGTAAAGCTATTAAAAAAAGAAAATCAAGAACTAAAAGTTAAAATAAAACGTATAAAGTTACAAAAAGACTTAATCAGTAGAAATACACAGCGAATAAACGAATTGGAAGCTAGAATTTTTGTTAACAATGGAGGACAAAAAATCAGTAATAACGTATGAGTTGCACAGACCAGCACGCAGAAATTATCAACGTCGTCTTGTTGACATACGAGCACTTGATGAAACTTGGCAAGCTGACTTAGTTGAAATGATTCCTTACGCAACAGTAAACAAAGGAAATAAATATCTGCTAACTGTCATAGATATTTTTTCAAAGTATGCTTGGGCTGTACCGATTAAGAGTAAAAGTGGCAGTGACGTCACCAGTGCAATGAAATCTATATTTCAACTAGGTCGTGTTCCAAAAAATCTGCACGTTGACCAAGGCAAAGAATTTTATAATAAAGAATTTCAAGAACTCATGCAATGTAAAAACATCAATATGTACTCGACATTCAGCAACTTGAAGGCATCCATATGTGAACGATTTAATAGGACACTTAAAAATAAAATGTGGCGTGAATTCTCTGCACGTGGTACTTATAAATGGATTGATATACTAGAAGACTTATTGGATACTTACAATAATACCAAACATCGGACAATTAAAATGAAACCTGCTGATGTAACTGTTGCTAATGAAAAAGAACTGCTGGAAAGAATATACAAACCTCTTCAAGCTCAGCAACAAGCACGAAAAAATAAATTCAAAGTCGGAGACAAAGTTCGAATCAGCAAGTACAAACATGTGTTTGAGTAAGGTTACACACCCAACTGGACGACTGAAATTTTTACAATTAAGACAGTACAGAAAACAAATCCAACAACGTATAAGCTTGTAGACTATCAGGATAAGCCAATTAAAGGTGGATTTTATGCAGAAGTATTCAGCAAAGTCAAATATCCAGATGTATATCTAGTGGAGAAAATTATAAAAAAACGCGGAAATAAATTGTACGTAAAGTGGCTTGGCTTCGATAGCTCCCACAACAGCTGGATTGAAAAATCTGATCTGTAAATAAACTTTTAAAAATACACTTATATCTATAAAATAAAAAAACAATTTTTTTCATTTGTATATAAATGTTTTATTCATTTTATTTACACACACATATCCTTAAAACTAATTTTTACATACTTTTTTTATATACTTAAAAAAACTAATTTTTTTTTTACATACTTTTTTTTTTTTTTTTTTTTTTACAAAAGTTTTCTTTTTTTAATAGCTATAACATTTTCATCGTTATCATCATTTGATTTGAATCCCCATGGCAATGTGTCAGTTGAGTTGTCCAAAAGTTGTCGTTTATCATCTGTCCAGCTTAAGGCAATTTTGTACTGTGCTACTGTCGTCACGTTGTGTTTGGAACTTTCAATTAAGTACTGTTTTTTTGTCAAGTTAATGTGATCGTGAAGACATCTATCGAAATCATCAAACGTGATAGTTCGCAACGTTGGACCTTTGATCCCCTTTGTTCGTTTTTTCGTTTCATCATCATTTAAAATTTTGTATGCATATAGCTTGGCCCTTAGTCCGTTGAAATGAGTCATAATTTTGGCATTATTCTCATCTTTCATCAGACCTGGGACCTTCTTGTTGGCAAGCGGCATATTGGACGAGTTTTGAGGCGGGTAGTCCGACGTATCAAATTTTGAAATATCACGTTTCATGATTTCGTAGATGTCTGGTACTGTGAAGTGGTAAATTAAACTGTCAGTGTCCGTGTACATCAACTTAGATTGTTGGTTTGTGAAGTTCTATTTGACATAGTTATAGTGGAAATCATAGATAAATATTTTTGATAAATCTAAAATCGCGAACCCAGTGTAAATAGGTTTGTCAAAATATACCTGGGTTGTTTCCATTTCCACTATAACCATGTCTTTGTCAAAGATAGTAAGACTATGGAAGTTAGGTTTGCTAATGAAGTCTGATGCACCGTATCGACCAGACCATCTAGTAACTAATTTAACATCTTTGTGTTTCCTAACATTTTCCATAGTCTTACCGAAGACTGCGTTATTCATGAGTTTGAAAAAATTCTTCTCAAACTCATTTTGGGCAGCCTTCCTACAGTCTGTATTCTTGTCGATGTATGTCTTTAGCCATGGGGATTGCTCAAATTTGAGTACGCGATGAATTTTTTTCAACTGCATTCCTAAATCTAAACATTGTTTTAAATTTTCACAATGAATTATATATTTATTCTTATCATACAGTGTTGTACATAATTTAGTAGACTTGCTACCCGGTGGTAAAAAGTGCTCAGGGCACAATGGTAAATCTTTGTGTAGCTCATGTAGCTCTTGTGGATAGTGCAAGTCTACTTCTAAAATATATCCTACAGTGTCATTGGTATTTACGAAGTTATTTACATTAATTAAATCATTTTCATCTACCCACTCAAATGAGCCTTTAGGTAGTGGCATACTCATTGCCGCGCCATACAAATTATTGACGTCAAAATACATCAAGTATGACTCGGATTTTTTAACGTCAAATTCATCACCCATGTACCGATTGTTGGCCTTCGCATACCTATTAGTACACTGAGACACTCCACCTCGTATACCTTTCTCGATGAAAAGTACCATTTCGGGGTCAGTCAATAGTTCTAGTTCCACATTTGTGTATTTCAGCATTGCATCAAAAGCTAATCCGGGTGCTGTATAATAGTGCAGCGGGTCTAAGTTATAATTATTTAAACAACTTTGTCTGAAATTTTCAAATACATCGGCCAAGAGTAGTACATCAGTCTTGAGATATAGATCAGAGTACTCGCCTAATGTACTGATGTTAAATTTATTCCAGACAAGTTGAGCAAATGCATAATTATCGTCAGTTATACCAGTATTGGATAATTTTGAAAAAAATGAGTTTTGATCGGGCAACTGTTTGTCATTAAGCTTATCAATGTTTGTAATGTATTCATACGGGAATACACCTTTGCGAGTAACTAATTGAAATTTTTCCGGATCTGGGTAATGAAGTTTGGTGATTTGTTTATTGTCATCATCAAGATAAGATGCTAATTTTTCTAAACTTGATGCCATGAATCTAAATGAATCTATAAAGCGTAAAGATACGGATATATTATTAATGGACTTTGTAAATGAGATATATCGCTCTTTATTAATTGGCAATAATGTAACTTTACCTTCAAAAACTGTTGCTAATGATTTAATTAAAAAATGAGAATCATACCCAGATAAATTGTGAAATACTACCGGTATTACATGAGATTTCGGATAATTTAAATTGCATGAAATGTGTGCAGGTCCGCGATAGTTACCCGTAAAATGGCAATGATCATAGCATTTCTCTTTATCAGAGGCTATTGTTTTTTCGCAAATATGACAAACAGTTGACCGATCATGACTCTTTTGTTGTTGTTTGTCAAGTGGTTTCATAGGTATAGGATTTTTTAAATACTGCTCAACTTCAAGTGCAAAATTTCCAAGTTCATTGACAAACCACTTTACACACTCAGATGATCGATTAATTTCAAATTTTGACAAATTATTGTCATAATTACAGTGACGATAAAATGCAATGCTGTGTGGAACATGTTTTTGAATTTCATCATCATCCCCTTGAGGCTCTAGTGTACACTCTAAGTCTGCGTAGACAACAAATGGTACCGGATCTTTATTACGATAATTTTTAAATTTTAATATTTTGTTTTCATTAATAGGAAATTTCATACGGACTTTATTTAATTTGAAACAGTCATCATTGTGACTATTGAAAGATGTTTCTGTTTTAAAGTGATTTAAACATCTAACGCAGAAATATAATTTACAATGCGCCTTAGAAATTTGATTTTTAACTAATCGCGATAGATTTTTAATTAAGGCAAAATGATAAACAGGCTTATAATTTTTATAATCATTTTCATTAGACATATTTAAATTTACGTTTGCCTGCACCATTAGAAGATGAATTTTCCTTACATCAGACTTACAATTTTCACTTAAATATAATGGTATTATAGTACTTTTTTCATCCCCGAAACCGTTAAATTCTGACTCAATACCGTATACATTAATTGACAAATTATTTAAATTTTCAAATTTCGGAATATCTTTGGGGGTGATTGGAAAATCAATACCTTCATACTTGAGTACGCTGCTGTAATGAGGGTACGATGTTGTCCTCTCCGGATGTCCGGTGTGAGCTTTGTGTGTTGCCGCCACAACACACCAGAAAAAGCAGTACTCGTCGTGGTTCTTGATGTTTAAGACTGCACGTTTGAGTTGAATGTCCCTGGGTAGTCTGACAAAAGTAGATGCTCCAGCTTGTAGAGGTGTATATCTGGACATCGTGATAACCAAGCTATGGATCTCAAGTAATCTCCACCCCGAGTCCTTTTGATTGAACTCTTCAACCTTTTTTAATAGGTTCTCGTTGACATGGTCAGCATACCAATCAGCGAGAGATGTTGTGGGTGTAATTTCCCGACTTGTAGTGTTGAATGATTTAGTTTCATCAACGACGTCATTAATTTTTTCATTTCGAAATTTACATACAAGTTCGACGTTGATTTTCACCCCAGCAACATCACCCAACATTTCTTGGATTTTTTCGAAAACTAATTCTCGAGAATCATTCAAAAATTCTCTCAAGTCTGTGTGAGCCAGATTTGTGACACATCGAGTTCGAATGTTGTTCGAGAAAGCGTTATCGAGATCTTGCCATTTGATGAGTCGATGACGCATTCTCAAATCACCACCTATAGCCAGGCCGCTGAGTTGAGCAAATTTATCGCCATACCAGCACAAAAGCACTATACTTGCTTGAACGCTTCTCTTAATTTGAACACTCGATTGTGGATCTGCCAAAATAGTCTTGAAATATTCAATTGTCTCAACACACACCTGATAGCACCTCTGACAATGTTCTTCATTCACTGACTCTAACTGTAAATCATTGTATGATTGTGCAACAGAATTCACCAAACCGTGAAGTGCATCAACTAATCGCGCCATTTTTCAAATAATGTTTTTATCAATTGTTCACAGAAAAAAAATGTGTCTTTTGCACTAAAAACTATTAATGAGTGTCAGTTGCACAAAAATTAAAAACTAATAAGTGTCAGTTGCACAAAAAATTAAAAACTAATAAGTGTCAATTGCACAAAAAATTAAAAACTAATAAGTGTCAGTTGCACAAAAAATTAAAAACTAATAAGTGTCAATTGCACAAAAAATTAAAAACTAATAAGTGTCAGTTGCACAAAAATTAAAACTTATAAGTGTCAGTTGCACAAAATTAAAACTAATAAGTGTCAGTTGCACTAAAAATAATGCCTATGCACTTTACTTAAACTAAAAATTGTTTATAATTTTTTGTAAAAAAAATTATTTAAAAAACCGTAGAGAACTTTACAGAGAACTTCACAAAAACTTTAACACAGTAAATGTCAGAGAATATTTGAGCAGAGATTCGTACTTCATTCAGAGACTCGTACTTCTTTCTTGTGGAGTATGGTCTCACGCACCTCTTTTTATAGGTGGGAAACGGCTCATCAACTGCGCAGTAGAAAGTTCCAGAACAACCTGTGACGTCATAAATGACGCCGTAAAAAATAGATGTCGCCCCAAAAGTGCCAACATCACCAAACAAAAAGTAGTGAAATCCCTTAGAATAACGTGTCAACATAACCTAAAACGCTAGATGGCGCGACAAATGGTATGACGTCATCTGCTGCGCAGTTATAAAATCAAACAAAGAAAACAAGTTTTTTCCTGCACATGGATGAGTCATCAGTCTAAAAATAGATCTTCTCGAACTTTCTACTGCGCAGTTATAAAATCAAACAAAGAAAACACGTTTTTTCCTGCACATGGATGAGTCATCAGTCTAAAAATAGATCTTCTCGAACTTTCTACTGCGCAGTTATAAAATCAAACAAAGAAAACATGTTTTTTCCTGCAGACGAATGAGTCATCAGTCTAAAAATAAATTTTCTGGAACTTTCTACTGCGCAGTCTTAAAATTAACCAATGAAATTAAAATATAATTAATTTAAAAAAAGTGTGGTGGGGGATAATAACAAATAGCTGTGCTGAATTTTTTAATTATTTAGTGATTCATTGTCTGTTGTCGAGATATGAGCTATCAAAATGGAAATCATAATAAATGTGCAAGGATTTAAAGGCTCACACAATCAGTTTATTGTAAAAGAACTTGCTTCAATTACAGTCCAACATAAAATTGATGGTGTTGAAGAAATGTCATGTACGTTATTTAAACCACCTTGTGATTGGACATTATTATCAAATCTGTGTCAACGCTTAAATACCTGGGTAACATATAATCATCATGGAATCACCTGGGATGCTGGAAAAACGCAATATTTAAAGCTAAAAGAAACAATTGAACATGTCACTTATAATTACAAATATATTCATGTAAAAGGTTTTGAGAAAAAATTATGGATCCAAGATTTAATTGGAAGCGAAAAAATTGTAATTGATTTAGATGATTTTAAAGTTCCTGCGTTGAAAAATATAAAATTATTGAACAATAATTTTTGTGAATATCACTGTAAATTGAACAACAACAATAATTACTTGTGTGCTCTGGAAAATGTAATAATTTTAAAAAATTGGATTTTTAAGTAATTAATAAAATTGAACTTGATGTTATTCTATTTTTTCTCTATTTTTTTCCCCCTTTTCTTTTTAAAGATGTTACGTAATTGTTTACATTTTTATAACCTAGGAACTAGTTTAACTTTTTATAATTAATTATTATTATTTTAATGGAATTATCAAATAATTTACATGCATTGTGGTAGTCAAAACTGATGATAAGTTGACATCTACCCACTAAAATAAATAGTTGTCACATTTTAATGACAACAAGTTGATTGAATTTACCGCCACCATTAACGATCCGATGTATCAATTGTAAATTCCCCGCGTTTGAAAAAATAATGACTTGCCTCTTTTTTTTTGGAAATGTAAAATTGGTATTTAAGAAATAATTAATAAAATTAAATTTGATGCAACTCAAGTTTTCTTCTAACAATTATTATTTTTAAAAGATATTAAGTAATTGTTTACATTTTTATAACCTAGAAAATAGTTCAACTTTTTATAATTAATTATTATTATTATTTTAATTGAATTATCAAATGATTTACATGCATTCTGGTAGTCAAAACTGATGATAAGTTGTCATCAACCTAATGCCCCCACCATGCTGAATGTAATAAGTTGATGACAATTTAACGTCAACTTACGGTCAAGTTTCAGTCATTTATGCCAACTTGCTGACTACCAGAGTATATTTTTTACGAATTTTGATTGTACCACAACTAATGAATAGATACATTGATTATTACTTTAGTGTTTTGTCTTTTAAAAAACAGGTAATTATAATTTATATTTTAATTCATTTAAATGAATATCGATGTGTTTCAAGGAATATCAATGAATTTCAAACGGCTGGGATTTTATAGCCGATAATTCAAAGACAATGTTGGTGACATTTTTTACTCATAGATGGCGTTATTCTATTTGGTCTAAACTTACGCGCGCAAATTTTCTTTTAATATAAAATTTATTTATTTGTAATTAATTTATGAATAAAAAAATAATGATTACGATCATACACTATGATTTTAATTAATATTTTCATATTATTTTTGTAAAACGTCGTTTAAATCAATTTCTTTGAAAATGTAAACAAACCAGCGTGGGTTTGTTACCCACGTGCTCATAGTGACCAACAATAAACGATATGCAAATTTCTGTGATTGGTCAAGAAAAATCGAATTTTTTTCGATTGGCCTTTTAATTTTTTTTTTTGTCTTACATAGAAGATTTTAGAAAAGTGGTGGGGTAGTTTCTTGTAAAAACTTGTCACGATAGACAAAGGGTGCTAAGTGCGCAGATAAAAAAGTGAAAGTTTTTTTCTGGGTGAAAAAATTTTAAATTGTTAACCATAAATCGATTAAATAATAAAAAATTGTAAGTAATAAACAAATTATTTTTATAATCGATTTAAAAATCTTTTTCTTCTAAATAATTAATCATTAAATACATAATAAATAAGTTCTTCTAGTCTGTTTTTTAAAAATTTTATTTACATAATTTGAAAAAACTTATTCATGAAAAATTTAATGATTAATATAAAAAATTAATTATTTGGATTTTTAGACATAATTAATTATTTGAAACAACAGATTAAAAAAAAATAACTTATTTATTAAGCATTCAATTATTAATGTAAAATAAGTTATTAACAAAACCTTTTTCTATACGATTAATTTTTTACACATTTTAATTGAGTGTCTAACAAATAAGTACAAAAAAATTTTAATTTATAGAAACTTATTTAATAATTGAATGCTTTAATGAAAAAAGTTTTTTTTAATCTGTTTTTCCAAAATTTGCATTTGTCTACATAATTAATTTTTTATTTACATAATCAGTGAAAAACATATTTATATAGTATTAAATGATTAATATAACGTAAGTTTTAAAAAAATTTTTTTTTACACATTTAATTGTGTGTGTGTGTGTGTGTGTGTGTGTGTGTGTGTGTGTCTAAGAAGTTGTAAGGAGAAAATCCATTTTTTTTTAAACGTATATTATATTAATAATTAAATACGTTATGAATTCGTTCTTAGGTGCAACTAAATACATGATAAAAAAATAACCGAATTGTTTTTTTATTGCAGGGAATAATGAATCGTGATTTGAATCATGAATTATCATTCATCGACAGTAGACTCTATTTAATGGTAGTTCCATTTAATATTTATTTAAATTATCACGATGATTATCTCTTGGCTGGTGATGTACGGGAGCAAATCGTACGGATTTTGGTTGGAGGTGAATCCATTCGCAATGCCCCAATATTAGTCGTGAGTGGCGTATCTCTTGAGTTAATTGCTGATGACTCCCGGCAGGAGTGGATTCTCCGGGTGCCCCATTCAAACCAGGAGTTGAGAATTCTTCTGGAAACAGCAGTAGAAGCAATTTTCAGCTACATTGGTGATGACATCATCAGTCATCAACAACAAATCGATGAAAACATCAATCGATTTTTGCAGCAGCAGCAGCAGCAGCAGGTTATTTTAACATCAAATTACGCTCATTTTCTAGCTAAAGTGGCTGTTAGAAATACTTTAAATAGTGCATGCGCAGTTTGACATTTTTTATTATTATTACTATTATTACAATTATTATCATTATTATTTGAAATTCAATTATAAAAACGAGAATTACTATGAAATAATCAGTCAAAGGATAATTACATTTTTAAAAAAATTTTTTTTTTATTTTCTTAAAAAAAATAATAGTACATTTAAGTTTATAAAAGAACGAATTCAAATTTACAGTATTTGCTTCCATGAAATCGCAGATTGAGATGCTCTTCTTCAACGTTGTTGGTGAGATATTTAAATGTCTCTTCATCAGCAATCAATTGGTTGTTTGTCCTCGTAGGGAAGTAGACCATAAATTGATTATCGAGAGCAGCAATGACTCGAGGTCCATACTGTGTTAGAATTTTTTTTAATTCCGTAATTTTATACATTTTGCCAACTTCCAATTCTTGAAATTTTCTGGTTGGCAAAATGTTTTCTAAATTACTAATTTCATTGATTCTCTTCAAATCCATCCTATAACAGATATTTAATTAATTAGTAAATTAAAAATAATTAATATATTGAAAAATATGAAAAATATTTATCAAAATATGCAAGTATAATAAGATGATGACTTACGTGTTTATAAAAAAATGAACACAATAAATATTATAAAAAAACTTTAGTATAAACTTTCCACTGACTGTTCACTTAGATGTTTCAGCAAAGACTGAGTGCTGAGAGCTCGAGAGCTCAGAAATTATTCGTCTACCCCCACTACAACTCAGAAACGAGCTCAAACTTGTTGGATGACGCAATCGCTGACGTTATCTAGCAAAAAAAAGGGAGGGGAGGGGTGGGGGCAATTAAACCAATAGATGGCATCCTCTCCGCATGCTTCTCGAATGCACTTGTCCACAACTCAGTTTCAATATATACGACTTGAAATTAATACACTTGTAAGTACACACACTAACACAACCTGTAGATGGTAGGCAGCTAGTGCCAGCTCTGGGGGTGATGCGAATTACTCAACCCCCTTTAATCTGGTAGACTGCCCATGACCCAATCTAGTTTGTAACAGATGCGTGTATGTTACTTTTTTTTACGCAATCACCATCGTACATAACTTCAAAAAACATCAAAACTAACCTCAAAAGCGTGTTTAAGTCGGTAAAATAGGTCTTACCAACCGCCACTACAACCTAATCGACAGCCAAAACAAGTTTACCGACGGGCAATATCAATACAGACGATAAAACAGTGCTTACCAACGGTCAAATCAGAGTTTACCGACTGTCAATCGAAGGACAGTCGGTAAAACAGGCCTTACCGACCACCAGTATGTCCACCGATCGCCAACAGGTTACCCTCCGTCGGTAACTTAGCACGGACTAGAACCCACAATCTGTTTTATCGGGGGGGGGGGGGCTCCTCTTGTTCAACTACTGTTTACCCACGATTTCAGTACTTTTTTATAAAATTATGGCCGAAGAAATATAGAATATTTCTTAGTTAATATATCATCAAAAATATGTCCAGTAATACGAAACTGTCTCCTATTACACATACCTCGATTTTTTTCTATCTCAAACCAAATGCCTTTGTTTGACTATCGGAAGCTTTTTTAATTACTAACTCTATCAGTAAAATAATAATTGTTTCATCCATTTTATAATTACATATAACTGAGTAATATGTATTTTCATATTTTACTCTGATACATGATATGTTTCTACACTCATAATTTCATAAAAACATACTAAAATCGCGGATAAAACAGCGATATCTCAATCTTTGAGATATTTAATTAGATTTATCTCGAAAGCTACTAGCTCTACGGTAATGGACTAAACGACCTTTTTTGTAGGGAATAAAATTTTCTATAAGAAAGGTTCTGTACAATTTTATTCTAAAGTTAATGGTTTGCGAGTGAATAAAAAAAAAAACCATGAAATTCGAGAAAAAATTAGCTTTAAGATTTTTCACCAGTGATGATTGAAAAAAAATCTGGGCGTCAGTTGGCCCTGCGGGCCAGCCCCAAAACTTTCCGCTGTTTTCAACCTCAAAGAGCTCGAAAACATTAGTGTAGAGATATTTTCGAGCTCTTCGAGCTCGAAAATGCTATCACGTGCAATTGTTTTTTTACGATATTTTCGAGCTCTAACAAGTTACCTGTTATGCTGAAGTTTGAAAATTTAAGAATCAAAAATCATTAATGAAACGGTTTTTAAAATTTAATTCTTGATTATGTTCAATAAAATAAGTGTATTGAGGCAGAAATCAATTTCAGGGATCAAAATCAAGATTTAAATGAGTTTTGACTCATGTAAGAAACAATAAAGTATAAAATATCCCAGAAAAATATTAAAAACTTCGTTTTATCTATTTTATTGTTGATAATATGATTTAAACTAAAAACCAAGTTCGATGACATTCTATGATTGAAAGGAACCATAAAAAGGATGAGTTGGTATGATTTCAGACACATTTTAGTAGGTTATATTATGATTTATCCGGAAAAAATAACATAAAATGTTTTTTTTTTTCACTTTTCAACGCCGATATCTTTCGAACTAATTGATCGACTTTGACGTTTTTGGTGGCAATCGACGCATTTTATTGAATTTTAGAGCTGATTGAAATTTGAAATCGATCGCGTCAGTCGTTTCGAAAATATGTATAAAAAACCGTTTTTCACCATTTCTTTCTCCAACGATATCTCGCGAACGAATTAACCGATTGAGATGGCTAAGGTGGCAATCGACGCGTTTTATTAAATTTTAGAGCTGATTCGATTTTGAAGTCGATCGTTCGAGTCGTTTCTGAGAAATCACTAAAAAACTAAAAAAAAAAATTTTTATTTTTTTCGTAATTCGCATATATTTTCGAGTCTACTGGATCAAATGATCTAAAATTTCCAGGAAAGTTGATGGCCAACAAGCTCTTTCGATTGCCGCCTCAACCATCTAAATCGATTAATTAGTTAAAAAGTTACAAAGAGTTTACACACACACACATATAAATATATATATATATATATATATATATATATATATATATATTTATATATATATACACATATATATATATATATACATGCATACATACATACACACACTCGGACATCATTCTGAAAATAATCGGAATAGCTTTCTAGGACCTCAAAACGTCGACATCTGATGAAATCTCGATTTGCGAAAATCGGGGCGAAACCAATAACTTCCCGAATTTTTAAATTTACAATTTTCTTAGAGGGAAGTTAAAAAATCAACATTTACATGTTAAGTAAATGGGAAAATTTCATATTTATTTAGCGAGTACTTAAAATTAAAATTAAGAGCTCATCTTTGGTGAGAATTTTTTTTTACATGTTTATAACATTATTCCGTCGATGGACCAGGAAAAAAAAATAGTCGTTTCAAACGAAGCACCCTAGTATATATATATATATATATACATATTGTAACCGGTTTTTCACGACCGGGGATTTATCGGAGTGAAGTCCGAATACACTTACGACTTTGGCAACTTTATTCAAAAATTAAAAGTTGGGCGCCAGGTGATTTTATTATCACCAATAAGCAATTGTTGAAAATGTCGGCTCAGGGTGGCGGATCGGGGAAAGGTCAGGCACTTAAGATTACGATCATATAATTGATTTTTTTCGTGCTTCTTAACTATTTGAGTATCTATTCGATCGAATGATCTGAAATTTTCAGGAGTGTTGATTGCTGACAAGCTTAGAATAATCCGTTCGAGAGATATCGTCGACGAAAGAACAAAAACATTTTTTTTGTTTTCTGTTTCTCTTTAATACTTTAGAAATTATCGAATCGATCGATTCCGAAATCAAAGCAGTTCAAGAGCTTGGTAAGAGCTATTGATTGCGTCCAAGAAAGTCTTAATCGGATAATTCGTTCGAGAGATATTGTCGACGATAGAACACAAATTATTCTTTTGTTTTTTGTTTTTCTTGAATATTTTAGAAACTGTGAAATCGATTGATTCTTAAATCCAATCAGTTCTAGAATTTGATAAAAGATGTTGTACATAACGTTAAAAGAACGATCCTCATTGAATATTTTCAATTTCTTAAATTCTCGGAAATTAATACAAAACCTGATTAAAATATAGAAAGACTCGAAAGAATTGTCGAGCTCAAGGAACTTAAACATATATTAGTAATAGTGTTTTCCTGCTCTTTGAGCTCCTTGAGCTCAAAAACAGCAGGAAGTTTCGGTACTGGCCCCCAGGATCATCCGGTTTCCAGATTAAAAAAAAAATGTACGCTATTTATTTTCATGCAAAGTAGGTAATATTTATTTCAAATTTCAAATCTGTAGGTCTCTTTCTCAACAAACACAAAAATTATCATTTCTAACTACCCCGAAAAACCCCACCAAAGTCAATTTAAATAAAAATCAACACCATCGATTGTCTCATATCGTAAGTAATATTTATTTTAAATTTATTTTTTGGGTACGTGGATTCAAAACGATTCATTTTCATTCGCTCTTCAAAAACGATGTAGAATTTACAGTCTTTAGAGCTTTAAGAGCTCCAGAACGCATTAAGCGATTGAGATGGTTGAGGCGCCGATCGACGCGTTTTATTAAGTTCGAGAGCTGATTAGATTTTGAAGTCGATCGTTAAAGTCGCTTCTGAGAAATTAAAAAAAAAAAAAAAACTAAAAAAATCGGTCTATCAGTTGACCCTGCAGGCCAGCCCCAGAACTTCCCGCTGTTTTACGAGCTCCTTGAGCTCAAAAACATTGTTGTGAATATATTTTCGTGCTCTTCAAGCTTAAAAATACTTGTATATGCCTTTGTTTTCGAAAAAAAAACGATTTTTACCATTTTTTCTCCAACGATATCTCTCGAACGAATTGACCAATTGAGACAGTTGGGGTGGCGATCGAAGCGTTTTATTGAGTTCTAGAGCTGATCAAAGTTTGAAATTGATTTATCGAGTTATTTTTGAGAAATTTAAAAAAAAACCAAAAAAAAAATTGTTTTTGAATTCTTTCGTCAACGGTTTCTCTTGAACGAATGAACTAATTTTGATAGTTGAGGTCGCATTCGACGTAACTTGAAAAGTTTTAGAGCTGATGAGATTTTGGAGTCGATCCATTGAGCACATTAAAAGTTATCTAAAAAAAAGATTTTCGAAAAATTTTATTTTCAGAATATCTTCGAACGCACTTGACCGATCAAGTTCAATTTTTTACGGCTTGTAGATATTAACAAGCCGCGTCGAATGACACCTTGACGATCAAAGTCGGTTCATCCGTTCGAAAGTTATAGATATTTACATTCGTACGTACGTACATACATACATACACTTGGACGTCATCTTGAAATTAGTCAGAATAGGTTCCTAGAACCTCAAAACATCAAGATTTGATAGAAATGCGATTTTAAAAAATAGGATCGAAATCAAAAACTTCCCGAATTTTCGAAAATTTGCAATTTTCTTAGCGAGAAGTTAAAAATTATATCGAATTGAATCTTTTTAAGTCGTCTTGACGAACCAGAAATTCAACTATTATTTGTCGATTTAAAAGTATTTGAAAATATTTGAAAAATAAAATCGTTGTAAATCTTTTTTTAATCTTTTTGGATACGTTGATTCAAAACGATTCATTTTCATTTTGTTCAGTCACAAGCTTGATTAATTTAAATCAAGCTTCGTGCATTTCCGCTCGGTTCGGGAGATGCCGAGCTCGCTACTGACTGAAGGTCAGAATAGTGCCGGGTCACTCGCTATTTGGGCCCGGCACATACAATTTCTAACTCAGGATCGTGTCAAGACGTCCTGAGAACCCGCTACAAGCTGACCAATCACAAAATTCGTTTTATATTGGTCAGCCTATGAGAGAGCTCGCTATCAACTGCTACCTTTTGGCGCGCTTTTAAGCCAATAGGAAAATTCGTTATATGCAGCAAGGCTGCCACGTCGACACCAAGCTTCTCGACGACTCAACGACGCTACCAATATTCTTTCTACAACTATCTGTCTAACCGCTTCGCTCAGAGTTTCTACAACGTGTCTTTGCTACTTGCAACCTCGTGCTTGAACCGCTTCGCTTATTATTTCTTGTGTGATACTAAACTAAAACCGCTACGCTAAATTATCCTCAATATTTAGACAGTATATCAAGGCTGCTATTTATTGAGAATAAATAAACTTTTCTGTCGCCAATAATTAATTGTTAATTAATTATTGTTGAGTTAACCGCTACTGACCACGTGTCAATTTATACGTGAATAAACTATCTGAGTTGCATTCGCTATCGCGTGTTAATTATAGTCGCATTCGCTTCAATATAAGTTCTCATAATTTTAAGTGTAAATAAGTGTAAATAAATCTATAATTTATTTATTGATAAAATCTGTGTAATTTTTAATTGTTTAATTCACCTCGCCTAAACCAGATCCAATTAGTTTATTCGCTCATTTTACATTTTGGTCCTTCGAGCCGGATCTGGCGAAAAAAAAAAAAAAATGTGAGAAAAAGTGTAGTGTCAGTTTGTGTCGTGAAAATCGCTAAGTGCCGTGGGCATTGCTGAGCACTGCTAGAGTGCTGCCCAGGGTGATCTATTTTACACACCGGTGTAAAAAGACTTTGTAAACAGAAAAGATCGAAAACTTAGCGTCGGTTTCACGTCATCGCGTCCATTTTGTGTGCCACGTATTAACAAGATGGCCGCCGAAGCTCAAATCGCTCTTCAAATGCAACGCATCGACACGATGCGCAATCTGTCCAACCGCTTGACTGACGCTGTACTCGCTACCCAAGGTGCCGCCGCCATTGATGCTGAACTCGCCATCCTGACGGAGTTGTGGAACCGCTTCAATTCGACTCACGAGAGGCTAACCGAAGAACGATTGTTCAGCATTACCGCTTATGCTTCAATTGCTTGGGACGCCACCGCTACGCTGATTGCAGAACTAAACAAAAGTGCCGCCATTGTGATCAGCCACATCACACGTCAACGCACCTTGACGATGGTGCTGCCGCTAAACCAGCACAGGACGCTCCTGTAGCTGACCCAGCTCATTCGCTCAATGTTTTACTCGCTACCGCTAATGTTAAGTTGAATTCGCTAACAGGAAGCACATGTACAGCTCGTGTACTTATTGATCAAGGATCGGAGTTATCCTTCGTGACGCATTCGCTAATCAAGAAGCTGGATATTCAACTCAGTAAAGCAGCTGTACCATTACGTGGAATTGGTAATGTGTCAGCTGGGCATTCGCTTGGGTCATGCAAGATGACGCTGCATTCATTCTGGGTGCATTCACCAGCTGCACATATAATCAACGCTGAAATACGAAAAGGAAGTGACAATGACCCAATCGCTCAGTCAACATCGCTTGGCTGGATCATATATGGATCTGTGGACACCGCTACATCAAAATTGACCGCTTATGGTCATCATGTCGCTGTTGATGATCAACTACAAGACTTGTTAAGCAAGTTTTGGTACCAAGAAGAGCCACAGACAGAATTCGCTACACGCTATACTGAAGAAGAAGAAGAGTGTGAACAACACTTTGTCAATACACACTACAGACAGTCTGATGGTCGATATGTCGTTCGCTTGCCGCTTAAATCTTCGCCAAGTCAACTGGGTGATTCGCTTAGAGCTGCACATTACGCCTTACTACGTCTGCGCAAACGATTGGAAGCTGATCCAGTCTACAAGAAGTTGTACTTCGACTTCCTGAAAGAATATGAAGACTTGGGACACATGAAACGCATTAAGTTAAAGGATTTACCACCGAACAGCTACCTGTTGCCTCATCATGGGGTTCTGAAAGAGCAGAGCACTACCACCAAGCTCAGGGTGGTATTCAATGGGTCCTGGAAAACTACATCTGGCGTATCTGTCAACGAGATACTTCATGTGGGCCCAAAGATTCAAGTTGACATCAGTGATGTACTTATTCGCATCCGCTGCCATCGCTATCTATTCGCTACTGACGTAACAAAAATGTTTCGTCAGATTGCAGTTGACAAGGAAGATCATCATCTACAGTGCATACTCTGGTTTGACGAAGATGACATCCCAATAGTATTTGCACTCGCTACTGTTACTTATGGAACAACATCGGCTCCATATCTCGCTGGAAGAGCACTATTACAACTCGCTGAAGACGAAGGGAATAAATTTCCGAAGGCTGTCGAACCGCTAACTAACACGCGCTATGTTGATGACATCTATGGAGGTGCAGATGAACTCGCTGAGGCAATTCAAGTTGCTCTCGACACAAAAAATATGTGTGCCACAGGATGTTTTCCGCTTGCCAAGTGGGCAAGTAATTCAACTGAATTACTCTCTCAAGTCGCTCCAAGTGAAACCCAAGAAGATACACCAAGAGAGCTTGGGGATACTACGGTAAAAGTGCTCGGGCTAACCTGGAATTCAACACAGGATAAATTCCAGTTCGGCTATTCGCTTCCAGAAGCATCACCAACAACTAAACGCACAATTTTATCTGAAATTGCTCGCTTGTTTGACCCACTGGGTTTCTTGGCACCGATCATCGTGAGAGCCAAGATGTTCATGCAGAAGCTCTGGCTGCAGAACTTTGACTGGGATGCTACGCTATCACCGTCGCTTCTTCAAGAATGGAATTTGTTTCGAGATGAACTACATCAGATCTCGAAGATTCAGATACCTCGCTAGATTAATGTAAAAAATGGTGTATCAATCGAATTACATGGATTCTCTGACGCTTCACAACTCGCTATGGCTGCTGTAGTCTATCTAAAAGTTACTGACGCTACTGGAAGTTCCAATATTTCGCTAGTGTGTGCCAAAACACAAGTTGCACCACTGAATCCTATAACTATACCAAGAATGGAGCTCAATGCCGCTGTCTTACTCGCTCAACTGGTACTCTACGTCAAGAAGGTTTTGAAACTTGAAAACGTTCCAGTTTTCATGTGGACAATCTCCGCTGTATCCTTAACGTGGATACGAAACAACCCAGCTAGATGGAAAGTCTACATTCGCAATAGAGTCACCAAGATTCAAGAATCGCTACCAAGTGTCAACTGGGATTTTGTTCCTGGGAAACTTAACCCAGCTGACTGCGCTTCAAGAGGTCTAACAGCAGCCAAACTAGAACAGCATTCGCTATGGTGGACGGGACCAAAGTGGCTCAGTCAATCAAAAGATAACTGGCCATCTTTTGCTATCCCTACGCAGACGGTATCACATCTTGAAGAACGTCCAGGTCTGGTTTTTACCATCTTCAAGGCAGATTCACACCCGCTATACACGCTACTAGAAAAATTCTCTAAGTTGTCACCATTACTTCGCACGCTTGGAATCTGTCTTCGTGCCATCGCTAAATTTAAAAAAGTGCCACAGTCCTCACTGGACACACCACTCTCTACAGTTGACCTGGAACTCGCTAAGATTTTGCTGATCAAGTATACTCAAAGTCAGTACTATTCGCAAGAGCTAAAACTATTGAAAGATGGTGATTCTCTACAGCGAAATCATCATCTCGCTAAATTGATTCCCTACGTCGACTACAACGGAGTACTCAGAGTCGGCGGTCGCTTGAAGAATTCGCTGCTGGATGATGAACAGAAAAATCCAGCCATTTTACCAAGGTCATCACGCTTAAGTACGCTATTGATAGATCATTCGCATCAAAGAACACTCCATGGGGGAACTCAATTGACTCTCGCTGATCTACGGAGATCTGTCTGGATAGAAGGTGGTCGAGTTCCAGTCAGATCACATATTCTTCGCTGCGTCGTGTGCACGAGACATAGAGGTGTTTGTGCACAACAATTAATGGGACAATTGCCATCCGCTCGTGTAAGACCATCTAAAGCATTCTTACACACTGGAATAGACTACGCTGGGCCAGTAACACTGAAGACTTTCCAAGGTCGAGGTGCCAAAACCTATAAAGGATGGATCGCTGTGTTTGTATGTCTCGCTACGTCCGCTATACACATTGAAATTGTCACCGACTACTCTACTGACGCTTTCGTCGCAGCATTTAGAAGATTCACTAGTCGAAGAGGCGCCTGAAGTATCCTATACTCGGACTGTGGTACAAATTTTGTAGGAGCAGACGCCACGCTAAAGAAAGAATTCGCAGCAGGATCGAGGCAACTAAAGGAACTTCAGTATTTACTCGCTACAGATGGCACAGACTGGAAGTTCAACCCACCAAGCGCTCCTCACTTTGGTGGCAAGTGGGAAGCAGCCGTAAAGTCAATCAAGTTCCATCTCATACGAACTATTGGTGAATCGCTATTGACTTACGACCAACTCGCTACAGTCCTAACACAGATTGAGGCTGTGTTAAATTCAAGACCGATCGCTCCTCTATCTGAAGATCCTGCAGATTTAACCGCTCTAACTCCTGGACATTTTCTCATCGGTGAACCGCTTATCGCTTTACCTGGGCCCTCGCTACTGGAAAATAGTTCAGCTGCGTTGTCACGCTGGCAACAATTACAACAAATGTTCCAGAGATTTTGGAGTAGATGGTCATCAGAGTACCTGCAACGTCATCAATCTATTTCGAAATGGCATAATCCGCAAAACAACATCAAAGTGGGTTCATCAGTCTTGTTGACTGATGAAAGATTCCCACCATCGAATTGGCCGCTTGCTCGAGTACTCGCATTACATCCAGGCAGAGATGGCCTGACTCGAGTAGTCACGCTGAAGACCGCTACCACGGAACTTGTACGACCAATCGCTAAGCTGTGTGTACTACCAGTGCACTCTCCAGAAGACAATCCAGTCGACACAGTCGCCAGCGCTGGGGATAATGTTCAGTCACGAGCTTGATTAATTTAAATCAAGCTTCGTGCATTTCCGCTCGGTTCGGGAGAAGCCGAGCTCGCTACTGACTGAAGGTCAGAATAGTGCCGGGTCACTCGCTATTTGGGCCCGGCACATACAATTTCTAACTCAGGATCGTGTCAAGTTGTCCTGAGAACCCGCTACAAGCTGACCAATCACAAAATTCGTTTTATATTGGTCAGCCTATGAGAGAGCTCGCTATCAACTGCTACCTTTTGGCGCTTTTAAGCCAATAGGAAAATTCGTTATATGCAGCAAGGCTGCCACGTCGACACCAAGCTTCTCGACGACTCAACGACGCTATCATTTTTATTCATTCTACAACTATCTGTCTAACCGCTTCGCTCAGAGATTCTACAACGTGTCTTTGCTACTTGCAACCTCGTGCTTGAACCGCTTCGCTTATTATTTCTTGTGTGATACTAAACTAAAACCGCTACGCTGAATTATCCTCAATATTTAGACAGTATATCAAGGCTGCTATTTATTGAGAATAAATAAACTTTTCTGTCGCCAATAATTAATTGTTAATTAATTATTGTTGAGTTAACCGCTACTGACCACGTGTCAATTTATACGTGAATAAACTATCTGAGTTGCATTCGCTATCGCGTGTTAATTATAGTCGCATTCGCTTCAATATAAGTTCTCATAATTTTAAGTGTAAATAAGTGTAAATAAATCTATAATTTATTTATTGATAAAATCTGTGTAATTTTTAATTGTTTAATTCACCTCGCCTAAACCAGATCCAATTAGTTTATTCGCTCATTTCACATTTTGGTCCTTCGAGCCGGATCTGGCGAAATTTAAACAATTAAAAAATTATTTTAAATTGAAAATCAAAAAAAATTGTGAGAAAAAAAAGTGTAGTGTCAGTTCTGTGTCGTGAAATCGCTAAGTGCCGTGGGCACCGACAAAGTGGTTGTCTCATCACATCGCAACTTCTAGGATTTTGGACAATTGGGACGCGATGCTTACTTATTTGTCCGAACAATTTCTTATGAATAATGTTGCAGCTGCAGAAACATTGCTAAATGTCATGAATAATTCTGTGACAAAAGCATATCTGCTTTTCTTAAAATTTGCACTTGACCCTTTGGAAAAGATGAATGAACGGCTTCAAGCCAGTGAAACATTAGTCCATAAATTGCAACTATCTTCAAAGAAATTGTTCGTTGAAGTACTTCAAAGGTTCATGAAACCAGATTTATTGAAGCCTACAATCCTGAAGGCTTTAAACATTGACTTTAAATCTGTCGATAATCACCGTGATGAGTCTGAAGTTGATGTTGCAACCGATTGCGAAGACTATTTAAGGAGCCAATTAAAATTAAGAACTACTGAATCGGTTATTAATCAAGTTCGCTTCCAATGTAAAAAACTTTTTGTAACAGCTGCGGAACAAATTCAACTACGGTTTCATTCAACGACACGTTTTTGTCTGATCTGACAGTTTTTTGAAAGAAATCGATCTCCTTAATTCTGATAGGGAATCAGGGATGTCTCGATTACAAAACATCTGTACTACACTTACGATTTCAGAAGGGAATTTCAATCAGAAATGGCGTTCCTTAAACAATGTCAGTGCAAGTCTGAAGGACCGATGATGCCAATTGTCATTTGATGAAATGTGAGGAGAAATTTGCACCTTCACGTCTTCAGCTAGTACTGTACAGTTTCCAACTTTGTGGGTTTTATTAAGTATCATAAGACCCCTTCCTCATTCAAACGCTGCATCAGAAAGGAATTTTTTTCTGATACCTGACGTTAAAACCAAAAAAAGGAACAGTTTAAATTCACAAAGTCTGAATTCGCTTTGCGTTATAAGGTCAACCTGGAAATTGAAGAAATTAATTGCGAAAGAAATGCCAATCGACAAAAATTTAGTGGGAATGATGCCATCTTCAAAATTGTGTGCCGAAAAGAAGAAGACCTAGTCCCAACAAATGAATGTATAAGCGTATGATAATGGCGAATATTGGGAAATGGATGAATCGTAAAAATCTTCGACTTTTTTTCAGCTTTTTCCACTCTGGAAAACTATTATTTTAATTATTTATTCGCGTCTATTAATAAAATAAAATAATTTTATTTTCATAATAATCTTCGACTTTTTTTCAGCTTTTTCCTCTGTGGAAAATTTTTATTTTCATTATTATTCGTCTATTAATAAAACTAAAATTATATTTTATATATCTATTATACAGCTAAAGATTTAAGCTCCGATGTTTCATAAATATTTAAGTGCAATATTTGAAGCTTTAATCAATTTGTTTATTTTAAGAAGTTAGAGCCTTCAGCTTTACTTCCACCTGAACCTAATCTGGTTTTTTAGGCTTTATTCAATTTATTTATTTTAAAAAGAAATTAGAGCCTTTAGCTTTACTTCTAACAATAGATTCTAGTCTGCTGTTAGAAGCTTTAATCATTTTAATTATTTTATAAAAAAGCAACAGCTTTAAGCTATGCAATTTAATATTCATTTTATTATCATTTAAAAAATTGTTAATGTTATTTGAGTTTCCGGGTTTGTATTATGGTTGATAGGCCTCTGGAGGACCCACCATGAAAAAAAATGGGAACGCATCAGGATACATAGTACCTCAAGAGTGATGTAGATACGTGTGCCATTGAAATTATGAAATTAAAAAAAAAACATTCGAATTAAAAAAAAAATGATTCAGCCGCGGAATCGAACACGCGGCTCTGTGAACGTGAGGCTAAAAGTATAAGCACATGCCCATTGATCAAACTTCGAAGTAGAAGATATAAGCTAATATAAAAGTCGTATTTTAGACTTCAAGTAACAATCAAGTCTAATAATTAGTATAAGTAATAAATGATTATAAATAATAATAAATTAACCATTAGAATTGGGTGCAGTAGCAAAAAAATTATAAAAAACTATAAATAAAGTCTAAAAACTGCGTTTTGTTATTTCTTTAAATTATGTCGATAACCTTTTTTTTTTAAAAAATTAGTTAAAGACAATTACAAAAAAAAAAACTATTAATTAGTTACAAAAAAAAAAAATTCGACTCAGTTGCGGTTGTGAACTCACAACTTTAAGCTCCTGAAACAAAAACATTAACGCACGTCCACAGCGTCAACATACCAAACGATTGTAAGAGCTTTTATAAAAATCGTATTTAAAACTCTAAGTTATAAGTAAAGCTAATAATTAATATTGTTAATAAATGGTTTATATTAATTATTATTTATTAAAATTACAATTAATAATGTAAAATTTATTAATATATAAAAATACAAAGAGAGAATTATGTTTTAATATTTATTTAACCATTTGACAGCCATTTAAATTTGTTCAAAAAATTTTTAATTATAAATTATTTAAAAAATTTTATCAAATAAATATTTAAAAACTCGTTATGTTAGAAAATAATTATAAAAAAAAAAAAAAAAATCCGAGTGCGGGTTTGAACACGCAACTCTGAGCGGGTACGAAACGATGCATGGTGGGAGCAACATTTCTCCTCCGCTTACCCGCAGAGCTCGGTTTCTCTCGGCTTCTTTCGGTTTTCTGACAAACCGATAGACATAGTTGCGTGTGTGCATCGCGCGCACGGCTCTCTGGAAGGAGTAAAAATATCGCACGTTCTGGCAGCACTGCTCGGTGGATATTTCGAAAGTATAGTCCTTTAAGAATATACTGTTTAATTTTCGTAATGATATCACGAAGAGAAATTAATAGTAATGATTACCTTTCCGCTGTTTTCGAGCTCCTTGAGCTGGAAAACATTAGTGTGAATACATTTTCGAGCTCGAAAATGCTTCTCCATGCAATTGTTCTTTTATGAACTTTTCAAGCTTTAACAAGTTACGTTTTATGTTTAAGTATGAAAATTCAAAAAGCGGAAATCATTAATGAATGAGCGGTTTTTAAATTTTTATTCCCGATTATGTTCAAGAAAATAAATGTATTTAGGATGAAATTAATGTCAGTAATAAAAATAAAGATTTCAATGAGTTTTGACTCAGACCGAAGCGATAATATATAAAATATCCGTGAAAAATTATTTTTTCTTTTTTTTTTTATTGTTTCAGTGTATAGCCACATGTACGGCCTTTTACACTTTTTGCCTTTATATCGCAACTGCTTACTTTTCATGCCTTCATTGTGCGGCTGTCGCCCGACTTGTGCTTATACTGTACTGTACTATCGCAGTGATATCCTACCTCCCACCTTGGGTTTGGGAGTATAGGAACAAGGGAAACCAAAGAGAAAACCATTGCAAGTACAGTTAGGTTTGAGTACGATTTTAGTGATCAATAAATTTTCCATTTTACTGATCAATAGATCCTCATCTCGCGCCTAACGGTCAGAGACCTCCGATCGAGCTCAACGCGTGGCTAAGCGGACACCCAGCCAAGCAGCGATCTTGCTCGATGCTGCTTAACTCGGTTGATCGCCCGAGCGACACGAGAACCGCTCAGCTGCCTCTGTGGCCTTTATCCGAGAACAATATTAAAAACTGAGTGTTTTTTATTTTTTTGTTGATGATATGATTAAAATTAAAGAACGGGTTAGATGAAATTATGTCGGGATCGAAAAAGACCATAAAGACCAAGAGTTGATATGATTTCAGACGCATTTTAGTATAGCATAATATGATTTGTCCGAAAAAAATAGCATAAAATGTTTTTTTTTTTTAACTGATTAAAATTTTAAATCGATCCGCTTAGTCGTTTTTAAGATGTTTGGAAAAAATCGTTTTTCATAATTTCTTTCTCCGATTTCTCGTGGATGAATCAACCGATTGATTATTATTAAGTTGTAAAGCTGATAAGATTTTGAAATCGATTCATTCGGTCGTTTCTGAGAAATTAAAAAAAATCTAAAAACAAAATATTTTTTTTTTGTATTTTTAAATTTTCTCAGAGTCTATTCAATCAAATGGAAAGGAAAGTAGAGGGCTACACAGAAAAAAAGGTTGACTTGGCCCAAGATAAGTTTTGCCTTCATTTTTTTATTCTTGGGCTGAGTAATTGGGTTTTTTAAATCCGAGAACATTTTCTTCGACTAATATTATAAAAATATTGTATCAAGAATAATTAAATTTTAATTCAAGTTAAATAATCTTTGTTTAAGCATATTTATTTTAAGTCAAATATATTTTATTTCTAATCAAGTAAAAAAAATGATCAAAACAAGATACTTTTCTGTCTTGGTTGGTAAGTATAGTAAATTGTCACAATATATATCAACATCTCAAACCAAGAACTTTTTTTGCGTGGCAGTAGAACATTTACTTTCAGTTTGAGAAAACTACATTATCGACTCAAGACAACGTTCTATTGGAATGACAAAATTTTAATTTTGATTCAAATAAATTATAGTCTTAGTAGATAAACAGAGATGTTTCCCCTCACACAAAGGGATCTGCAATACCATCGTGAATAAGTGGGTAATCTTCCATACCTACAGTTGAGGTAGGGGGCGCTAGTAGCAGCTTCTGTTGATCTTCTATACCGGCACCCGAGAGAGGGCGCTAGTAGCATTTTTCAGTCGATTTGGTGGGGAGTGGGCCTGAGGGAAGGGGGATGTGGGATTGGGAAGGGGGGTATGAGGTTGATACTGCGGTTTGGGGCTTGGAATATGGGGTGGGGGTATGGGATTGATATGAAGAAGGATGTAGAGGGCGTTGGAGTGGGGGTATTTTTCAAATTTAGGTGGGAAAATGACGTATGCTATTATCATATTGTTTGAATGTTTCAAGATTTAACTTTAAAATACGTGGAAAGATGAGGGGGGGGGGGGTATTTTTATAACAAATGACGTGTTTCTCACTTATTAACGCATGTTTTACCTTATCTTATCTTCAACAACTTTCACTTTTTTGCTTATAACAAATGAATCATTTGTTTTCTGAAAATTTACACTTTTATCTGATATTTATCTATTTTTCTCCCATTTTTCCACCAAAATCGTAGTGGGGTTTGTATTATAAAGAGTATTTTCGTTCCGAGTCTTTACAGTTCTTCACCAGCTCTCAACTGTTCTCAAAAGTAGTAGTGTGTAAAGTTAAGCATAAAAATATATCTCAGTGAACCCGTAATAGTTATTAAAAACCTTCTGTTAAAGTGCTTATGTGTTGTTCAAAGCAGTTTGGAGAAAAAAATTTTATTCGTAAGTATTATCTATTTATTTTTCTAATTCGAATTATGATATTATTGAAAATGTTTTAAATTTCGACAGTCGGCAAAATGGATTTCACAAAAACTAATGGAACCACAACCTTGAAAGACATCTTACCTAAAAAGCAAATGGCTGAATTAAATGTCGATGGCGAATACCTGGTCACTAAATTGAAACTGATTAACACAAAATTTGGTGACAGCACTGTGGCATCGCTGGACAATCAGTTTTCTGTTTATCTGCCAAAACGTGCTACTACAGCCATTCGAGACGATTCAACACTTTTACCATCCCTGGCGGAATTGAATCACGGTGGAAACACCGTGAAAACACGGTTGAGGTGGAAACACGGTGGAATCACGGTGGATCCACGGTGGTTTCACGGTGGGTTTGTGCCATTTTATCACCGTGTAAACACGGTGATTCCACGGTGGTTACACGGTAATTCCACGGTGGTTACACGGCGATTCCACGGTGGTTACACGGTGATTCCACGGTGGTTACACTGTGATTCAACGGTAATTCCACGGTGATTACGTGGTGATTCCACGGTAATTCCACGGTGATTCCACGGCAATTACACGGTGATTCCGCGGCATACCCGCCGTGATTCCACGGTGTACTCACTGTGATTTCACGGTATTTCCATCGCAATTCCACGGTGTACCCACTGTAATTTCATAGTATTATCACCATGATTACGCGGTATATTCATGGCGGTTACATAGTGACTACACGGTGTATCTGAGGTGATTACACGGTCTGCTTACGGTGAGTACAAGATATATCTGCGGTAATGATATGAAAATTTTCTTAATAACTAGATATCAAAGAGCGTTTTTTATCGTATTTATCGTATAAAATTCTATAAGTCTTCAGTAAAGAAATGAATACTTACACACTATCCATTATTTTGTCAGAAATCCACTGTTTTACAAAAAAGATCTTTTGTGTTTTTTTAATGAACGGTTTAGGAGATGTTTATTTTCGAAATAAGAAGAATTTTTTGTATCATTAGAGCATAATTTTAAGTTCTTTTGCGAAAATTATCTTTGAACTTCAAGCTTACATATCTCTTAAACGGTCAGGTTTATTAAAAAAAAATAAGAGACATTTCTTGTAGAGCAGTGAATTTGAGGTAAAATAATGTACAGTGCGTAAGTATTCATTTCTTTGCTGAAGAGTTATAGAATTTTAAACGATAAATATTATTTCTTAAATACATTAAACTTTGAGCTTTGATATCACTTAAATGGTTGGATATACGAAAAACCCGTGAGGAACTTTTTTTTAAGAGCGATAAATTTCGTACAACAGCGTGTATTAATTATAGCTGTACACTTATTTTTAAGTAAGCAATAAAATTTTTATCATTATACTTAAATGGGATAGAATCATTACTTAGACAAGATTAAACACATTGGAATAAATTTCATTAATAAATTTTTATCATTACTTTTAGGTAACAAATAAATAATTTAAATCATGGCCAAGTAAAAAAATCTAATTTTGAAAATAAGGGACACCGTAATAAATATGTATGTGATTGCATTATTTAAAAATCTCATTACAATTAAATTATTTTCAATTTTTCAGAACTTTGCCTGCATTTACAAAGTAGAAAAGAAATAAAATATGCTCCTGGATCTTCGGATGATATTTCGATTTATTTAAAGTCCTGGTTAAGCGATTGTTTCAAAGAGTGCCGCAGGAAGTTGAAAAAATCATCCCAAAATGATGGAAAAATTCAGATTATTTAATCAAATAGACTCGAAAATATTGGCGAATTACGAAAAAAACAATTAAAAAATTTTTTTTTTATTTCTCAGAAACGACTTGTACGATAGACTTCAAAATCTAAGCAGCTCTTTAACTCAATAAGGCGCGTCGATTGTCGCCTTAACTGTCTCAATCGGTTAATTTCTTCGAGAGAAATCGTTGGAGAAAAAAATGGTGAAAAGCGCTTTTTTCGATTATCTTTGAGGTGAGTTATCCGATCGATTCCAAAATTTAGTCAACTTTGAAAGTAAGTAAAACGTGTCGATCGACGCATTGAACATTAAAATCGGTTGATTAGTTCAAAAGATATAGGCGTCGGCAAATAAAAAAAATAACAATTTATCTCGTTTTTCCCGGATAACAAACTATATTTTACCAAATGGTCAAAAAATCATACTAGCTTTTCATCTTCATAGTTTCTTTCGATCACCACGAAATGTAACGCAACTCGTTCTTTAGTTTAAATAATTTTATCATCGGGAAAATTGAAGAAACAGCGTTTTAACATTTTTCTAGGATATCTTATATATTACCTTGAATCTGACTGAAAGCTCAATTTAATCCTTATTTTGGTCATGAACATTGATTTCTGCCTGAATACGCTTATTTTATTGAAGATAATCGTGAAAAAAAATTTAAGAATGTCTAGTTAATTTATTATTTTTGATAATTTAATAATTATAAATTTCCAAACTTAAACATATAACTTTAACTTGTGTGTGCTTCAAAAGTTAATAGAAAACAATTGCAGTGCAGAGTGTTTACGAGCTCGAAGAGCTCGAAAATGTATTCACAATATTAACGAGGTTTCGTAGCTCTAAAACCACGAAAAGTTTTGGGGCTGGCCCGCAAGGCCAACCAATGCCAAGTTTTTTTTTTGTTCATACACGGAAAAAAATGATTTTTTAACTTACCATTTTTTATTTGCCTCGAGGAAATTTTAACTTACTGACGGAAATTTTTAGTACTATATATTGAAAACAACAATTTTCTTATTTAATGTTGGTTTTCATTCCATAAAAAAAAATTATTCTTGCACCAAGAATTTTCTTTTTCTTTGTAAAATAAATTACAATTTCATTTAAAAATATGCATGCGAAGATGTTGAAAAATTATACGTATGCATTTTTATTAGTATTAAATTTGTTTCTTTTTTTTTAAATAAGAAATTTTCGATTGATGAATAATATAATTCATTAAAAATTTACTTGATAAAGTTAGCAAATATATTAACTGTGTCATTTTTTTTTTTTTTTTTTAGAAAATTTGAGATCAAGTATTGTGCCGTACTTGCCAAAATTGGAGTTCACCACTACACCGGTAACAACAGTGAACTTGATACGGCTTGTGCACTTTGTCTATCACTAACCCTGAAAATTCGAACATCATTAAAGCTCTAATAACTTTAATATTATATAATAATACGATGTTCGAAAACAATAAAAAAAAGTTAAATAAATTTATATTTGAAAATTTTTTCAATTTATTTACAGTCGGCTACCCGTCATAAGTCTATCCGTAATAAGCCTCCTTTCCTCAATCAGTTGTAAAAACACGGTGGGTGCAGCGTGGAATCACCGTGGGAACACCGTAGAATCACTGTGGGTACACAGTAGAATCACGGTGAGTACACCGTGGAATCACCGTAGAACCACCGTGGAATTACCGTGTAACCACCGTATAACCACCGTGGAACCACCATGGAATCGCCGTTGAACCACCTTGTAATCACCGTGGAATCGCCGTTGAACCACCGTGAAATCACCGTGGAATCACCGTGTTTACACGGTGATAAAATGGCACAAACCCACCGTGGATCCACCGTGTTACCACCGTGTTTCCACCGTGATTCAAAACCGCCAGGGATCATTAAATCAAATTGTTGAAGAACAAAACTTATTTATTAGATATCTTGGTGGGAAATACAATAAATTTGAATTCTTTGTAAAAGAGCAGAACTAATGTCACAAACTAATAATATTAATAATGATAATATGTACATGTTTAGAATAAAAAATAAATTCCAATTATAATGTACTCAAAACGTCTTAATTTATTCATAAATAGTTCGCCATTTCCAAACTAAATTATTATTAAATTGATAATAACAATAATTATTATTATGTAGATTATGATTTAAAAGATAATAATAATAATATAAAAATTAAAAAATAAATACAAATATATATTTGTGAAAAAAAATTTTCCTTTATTAAAATATAATAATAATAATAATTATAATTATAATAATAATAATAAAATAATAATAATACTAATTATAATAAAAATAGTAATAATAATAATAATAATAATAATAATAATAATAATAATAATAATAAAAATATCAATAAAAAATTTGTGTTTATTTAAATCATATATAAAATGTAATACACGCTTACAATACTCATAATAATAATAATAATAATAATAATAATAATCGTAATCACAATGGTCAGTTGGATTCAGCTTCCATATCGACGTCACACGCTTCCCTATTTAACTGAGTCAGCAGCACTCGACAGTTTCGCTCCAGTTGGTGGAATTAGAGCTGCCAGTAATCTATTGCCTGGCTTTGCTCCACGAACACTTCAGCATCGTGGTCCTGCAGCATTCTGAAGCGTCTTACTTGAGCTTCCAGCGACTGTTGACGCTCCTGACGTCGCTGAAGCTCCACCTGTTGCTCTTGAATCTAAAGCTGCTGCTGCTCCATCTGAAGCTACTGCTGCTGAAGTTGTTGGATCCTTTCAATCTCCATCGACTGCTGCTGACGTATATGCTCCAACGCCGACAATGATTCAGCTTCAGCTAAATAAAAAACAAACAAATGAGATAAATAAATACTTTTCAATTAATAATGATAATAATTATAATGATGATAATAATAATAATAATACCATCATAAATCGATGTCGACTCAGATTCACTGGCTGAAATCTCCGGTGATGGTGGTTGTTTGCGGGTATGCCAGAGGGGCTTACCCTCATAAGTCAATGGAGCTGCTGGCTGTTGTCGGCACTGCTGCTGCTCCTGATCCTGCTGCTGCTCGGCTTCTTCCAGCAGTTCATCGATGTCAAGCTGATCATTCAGCACATCATCGATGAATATGTCCATTGACTCATCCACATCGTACCACCCGGTTGACTCCATCAGCGTGTTGACCAGCGATGGAGGTGGTACAGCTGTCGGCGAGCCCAACATCGCTTGATTTTTGAAAAAATCTATTGCGCGCTCTTCAATTAGCGTGTAATTCGATGCTGATGGCTCCTCCACAGCATCATGGGTTAACTTGAACCACCAATGACTATCAGTCCAAGTTAACCGGGTCAAAGTGTCACCGCCAATGGTGAAGATGTGGTCCCAAAATCACTCAGACTTGATGACCGTATGCTCATTTTTCATACACATCTCGACCTTACGATCTACTTCCTCAAAAATAAGAAAGTGTGAGTGGCTTCCGATCCACTCATCAGGGATGTAACATGAGTTGATCACGTTGCCCATTTTTTTTTATTCTGTAAAATTTCAATCAAAATTAAAAACGAAAGCTAGATAATAATAATAAGAGTTTTAAAATATAATTCTGATGATTACTTACATTTTTTTTCCCTGAAGAATCAAATAAAAATCAAGTGTTCACAGCTCCACACTAATAAAACATACTACACTTTGAATAGTTCGAAACGAATTGTAACTAAAACTTTTTTAGTAAAAAATTTTACTTAATCCACACACACACACACACACACACACACACACACACACACACACACACACACACACACACACACACACACACGCGCGCGCACACACACACACACACACACGCACACACACACACACACACACACACACACACACACACACACACACACACACACACACACACACACACACACACACACACACACACACACACACTACACTATTAATTAAAAACTGTAAAATGCAAAATTTTACTTAGTACCAACTACACTTTTTAGTATTGAGTAGAAGATATGTTGTATACTATTAAAATGCAGCCATTTATATACAAGAAATCCCTACTTAACTACAATAAAGACAACCCATAATTATCCTGTAATGACCAATAGCTGTTACGTTTTGGTAAAAAAGTTGACGAAAACCTTATCACTATTTCCACTACCATCAAAATAAATTTTAAGCTCCACCCAAAAAAATTTTTTCTATAAAATTTATATCTTATGAAAACAATGCTTAAATAAATTTATATACCTATATCTTAATGATTTTTTTATTTAAATTTTAATAAAATTATAATTGAAGCTTTTCCATATAAAGAAATACAAATTATTAAGCTTTTAAATAAACTATTTCAACAGATCTCAAAACTTATTATTTACATACTTAAGTTTGATACATGAGAAATTTGTTAATTTCATTGGTTTTTAATCTAATTTAAATATTTTTCTCATATACAACAATCATTTATGATTTAATTGAATAATATGTTGAATATAATATTTAATGGTTATTTGTGGAGAGGATAATTAGTGATAATTCGTTTATTTTTCTAACGTTGTTATCAATACAATCAGTTGTAAGTTTTTTAATTCTATCTTAAAACAGAGTAGCATTTTTTAGTGGATTATTAATTTTCAACTAAAAATAAATTGTCATTATACGTTTGAGTTTATGTAAGATAAGGGTCTTATTTGTATAGAGGCCATAAAATTTCTAACTTTCGTTTCCAATACAAAGAACTCATTAGAGGTTTAAATTATATTTGAATGAATTCTTATTTGTACTTATTAGTATACCTTGCGTAGCAAACGTTTCCGTTTAATGCAATGTTCGAAAATATTTTTTCACTAAGATTCTTATCACAACACCATAGAGAAAATATAAACTAACATAATTATGATAGTGCATCAGACTATTATTTTAATCTCTTTGCTTCAGTTAAGAGACAATAAAAAAAATATTTTTTTATCAAATAACATCTAAAAACATATTAAAAATAATTATTTTTTATAATTTCACATAATTATGATAGTGCATTAGATCTCTTGGAATCAGTTAAGAGAGGCAATAAATAAAAAATCTTTTTTATCAATTAACATGTAAGAAATCGTTAAAAATAATTATTTTCGTAATTTCGAGTAATTATGTTGAAGTGATTTATTGCTACACATGTATGTACATCAAAATATTCAATTAAAAAATTTTTTGGAGATGAATCATGAAAAAGAAAATAATAATAATAACGATAAATATATACAACTCAAAAATATCATTGATAAAGAAAATAAAATGCATCCTTTTAAGAACTCTTATCTTGAAATTTATACATTAAAATTTTTTAAGAATGTGTCATATTATTAAACATTTAAAAGAGAAATTGTTTTCCTAGAATTAATATAAATAATGATAACTTCAAGATTACCCATTGGTCAGAAGTTTTATTATTGTCTATATAAGAAAGAGTTTTCAGTAAGAATCATCAGTTGATTTTTAAGTTAAACACGTTTCAGTTGTGAAAAACTCCAATTATTATATATTATTATTAATACTGTAGCTGCAACAGAACATTATAATGTCTATCGCTGAATATAATAATGTTCTTAAAACAGTAGCTCAAGCTTATGAACTATTATCTCAGCTTGATGCTGTGAGTGAAGAGAAATGTGACACTTGGACAAGAATTTGTAATGATACTTGCGAACAGTTCAATAAATTATTATTAGAACGTAAAAGCAGTGTTCATGAAAAGAAAAACTTACAAACTAACATCTCACTTCTGTGTTGGTATAGTGATAAATTTTTACAATTATCTAAGCCAGTGACTGGTGGTGCTCTCAATACCAATAATTTTGTTCAATGGCGGGACTTGGAAAATGCCTTCCAAAATAGAGTTAAGACCGGTTGTGTTGTTAACCGAGGGCATATTGACTTGAGAGCATTTTTAAATGATGCAGAAGTTTTGATCATCGAAAAAATTAGTAATATTCAAAAACATGAGGGAAACCTAAAAGTAAGCGTCACTTTTTTATGCGGTTTTGAAAATGTTAAAAGTGACGTTACTATAAAAGACAATAAATCCTTGAAAACTAGAAGCGATGAAATTTACTTATCTACTCCACTTACTGATTGGTTCAATGATAGTGTATATGAGCCGCTATTGAAAAAAGTTGAAGAATTCAATCAGAAAGATTCAGGATGGAGTTTGAGTGAAATTATAAACTTAATTGTAAACATATCACGATACGCTCCACTGCAAGTTGGTTTTTCAACATATGTGAATCTACCCCGAGATATCAAACTCAAAAAGGCTGTTCTAAACATCAAAAATCATGATGTCTCTGCTTTCTTTGGTGCATCAAAGCTGCATTGTTTCCAGCAAAAAATAACCACCCTGAAAGAGTGTCATCATATCAACATGTGGATGCAGTTTTTAACCATCAAGGTATTAGATTTCCGATATCTCTCAAAGATATCCCTAAATTTGAAAAACTTAACAATTTAAAGATCAACGTTTACGGTATAGAATCAGAAACTGTAAAAAATAAAGAAGATTATTTAGATAATAATATTATAGTTCCTTTATATTTAAGTGTAAATAGTTCTACTAAAGGAACTATTCATTTATAAATGGTCGAGACAGAAATTACTTTGCATGATGATGACGAAAATCCTGAAAGTTATCAACCTATAAATCATTTTGCTTTAATTAAAAATCTCTCTAGATTAGTTAAAAGTCAGCTTACAAAATGTCAATCAAAATTATGGTTTTGCGATCGATGTTTAAATCATTTTAGATTTGAACATTCACTTGAGAAACACAAGCCAGATTGCTTGAAATATAACAAAGTAAGAATGAGATTACCAGAGCGAGATGAAGATAAAGTGTTAAGTTTTAAAAATTTAAAGCATAAGGATCCTGTACCTTATGTAGTATATGCTGACCTGGAATGTACGCTTGAGATTGAGACTAATGATACGCAAAGGCATATCCCTCACAGTGTTGCTTATTACCTGCATTGTAGTTATGACAATTGCTTATCGAGGTTTGAAATCAATCGTTCAGTTGATTGTATTAGATGGTTTTTAAGAAAATTAGAAATTCTAGGTAGAAAAGTTAACACTTATTTAAAAAATAATGTTAAAATGTTACCACTTACTGCAGATGAACAATATTATCATAATAATTCAAAAGCTTGTCACATCTGTGGAAAATTATTTAAGTCAGCTGGTGAAATAAGGTGCCGCGACCATTGTCATTTTACGGGGAAATATAGAGGTCCTACCCATAATGCATGTAATTTAAATTATAAACGGAGTCATACTATTCCTGTTATTTTTCATAATCTATCTGGTTATGATTCACATTTCATAATTAGGTCATTGTCTACAGTTTTCGATGGTCAAATCAGTATTTTACCAATCAATAAAGAAAAATATATTGCATTCACCGAGTCAATAAAAAATACATTTGTGAAGCTGAGATTTATAGACTCTTTTCGTTTTATGGCATCAAGTATTGAAAAATTAGCTTCATATCTTGACGATGGGGATAAGAAAATTACACAAAAATATTATTTTGACTCACAGCAATTTCAATTAGCTATACGTGAAGGTGTATTTCCCTATGAATACATTGATTCAATTGATAAGCTTGACGATGCTTAATTACCCGACAAAAAATTATTTTATTCCAAACTTAGTGATTGTGATATTTCAGACGAAGATTACAATCATGCCAAACAAGTTTGGAATAAAATTAATATAAATACCCTCGGAGAATATTCCGATTTATATTTAAAAACTGACGTCTTATTACTGGCTGATATATTTGAGAATTTCCGTAGCAGTTGTTACAAAACATATGAGTTAGATCCATTGCATTATTACACTGCACCGGGACTTGCTTTTGATGCTATGCTTAAGCTCACAGATGTAAAACTAGATTTATTAAATGATCCCGAGATGATATTATTCTTTGAAAAAGGTATAAGAGGCGGTGTTTCTCAATGAAAAAATCGATATGCAAAAGTTAATAATCGATTTATGGGTGAAGATTTTGATCAAAGCAAAGATGAATCTTATCTCATGTATTATGATGTAAATAATTTATACGGAGCAGCTATGAGTATGCCTTTGCCCCAAGATTCTTTTGAGTGGATACATGAGGATATTGATGTACAAAATGTTAATAAATTTTTTAATGATAATAAGTCAATTGGATATATTTTAGAAGTAGATTTTAAATATCCTATAGAATTACATGATGAGCATAAAGATTTACCTTTGTGCCCTGAACATTTTATACTGCCAGGCAGTAAATATTCAAAATTAGCTACAACACTTTATTCTAAGGAGAAATATGTTATTCATTATAAAAATTTAAAACAGTGTCTTAATTTAGGAATGAAGCTTATAAAAGTTCATCGAGTCTTGAAATTTAAACAATCAGCTTGGTTAAAGCCATATATCGATAAAAATACTGATTGTCGCAAAATAGCAAAAAATGAATTTGAAAAGAACTTTTACAAGCTTATGAATAATGCAGTGTTCGGTAAAACTATGGAAAATGTTCGAAAATATAAGGATGTGAGAATGGTAAGCAAGTGGGAGGGTAGATATGGAACAAAATCTCTAATAGCAAAACCGAATTTCCATAGTTTTACAATTTTCGATAAAAACCTAGTCATAATAGAATTAAAGAGAGTAAATCTATACTTTAATAAACCAATTTACATTTGTTTTAGCATCTTAGACTTATCAAAAACTTTTATTTATGATTTTCACTATAACTGTATTAAGAAAAATGTTAACAGTCATGAATCAAAATTATTATACACTGATACTGATAGTTTAATTTATCAATTTAATGTACCCAATATATATATATGACACCATCAAACGTGATATCGGAAAATTCGATACCTCTGACTACCCACCAAATAATGTTTACAACATTCCATTAAAAAATAAAAAAGTGATTGGACTTATGAAAGATGAGTGTAATGGTCAAATTATTACCGATTTCGTTGGGTTACGAGCAAAACTTTATGCATTTAAAATCTATCAGAATAAAATGGCTAAAAAGAGAGCTAAGGGAGTCAAAGGGTCCACTTTACGAAAGATCACGTTTGATGATTTTAAGGCTTGTCTGGTGGATCATGTAAACATAACAAAACATCAATATTTGATTCGAAGTAGTAATCATGAAGTGAAAACAATTAAACAAAGTAAATTAGCATTAAGTTGGTGTGATAAGAAAAGGAAATTAGGTGACACCTCAACCGATACTTTACCTTGGGGTTATAAAGTATCAAATAAAAAGATAAAACTAAATAATAATAATGTAGATAAATGTAATTAATTCTAAGTTTTGTAAAAATAAATTCGAATAAATAAGTATGGTTAATAAAAAGTCAAAATTGTTTATTATTATTTTTTTATTTATTAATTCTATAAAAATACATGATAAATTTATAAATCAGACTTATTAATCCACCTATTATGTGAATTATCAAATCCTAACCATTTAACATACATTTTACTTTCATGCTTTTTAATTATTTTCTCAACTAGATATACATCTGGATACTTGTCTTTACTGAGTTCTTCTGCATAAAATCCTCCTTCTATCGGTTGATCCTGATAATCAATCAGTTTGTAAGTTGTTGGATTCGTTTTTTGTATTGTTTTAATTGTGAAAATTTCAGTCGTCCAGTTTGGTGTGTAGCACTTTTCAAAAACATGTTTACACTTGCTTACTCGAACTTTATCTCCAACTTTGAATTTATTTTGTTTTCGCGCCTGTTCACTTTGAAGAGGTTTGTAAATTATCTGAAGTATATGTTTTTCATTACCAACAGTTACATTGGCAGGTTTCATTTTTATTGTTCGATGTTTCGTGTGTTTATAATTATCGATTAAGTCTTCAAGTATATCGATCCATTTGTAATGTCCACGTGCTGTAAACTCACGCCACATTTTATTTTTAAGAGTTCGATTGAAACGTTCACAAATGGAGGCCTTTAAATTACTAAACGTTGAGTATATATGAATCCCATAATGTTTCATGAGATCTTTGAACTCTTGAGTATAAAATTCTTTGCCTTGATCAACATGAAGATGTCAAGGTTTCCGCCTTTGCTGTAACACAGACTTCATAGCGTTTCTGACGTCAATGCCACTTTTACTTTTGATTGGAACTGCCCAAGCATAATTTGAAAAAATATCTATAATTGTAAGTAGATATTTATATCCACTATTAGCCGTAGAGTATGGTATCATCTCAACCAAGTCAGCTTGCCAAGTCTCATCAAGTCCACGAATGTCAACATGCCGACGAAGATAATTTTTTCGAGCCTGTTTGTGGAGCTCTTGGGCTGTTACTTTCTTTTCATTTTCCATTTTTTTCAAGTTTAGATACTCTATGCTCAATATCAGCTAATATTTGACCATCACGTACCACAGATCTCACAAGCGTTGTTACACGATTTGATAGCGTTTGATTATATAGACTCAGCTCACTAAGACTCTCTTCTAATGCGCTCACTTTGGTTCTCAATTCGATACTGAGGTCTGGATCTTTACTCGTCATTTTATTCTCTAGCTTAACTATTTCAACCGTTACTTTATCTTCAAGATCAGTTATACAATATTTATTGTAGTCACTAATTGCTTTTACATTGTCTAATTCTTGTTTGATTGCAATTTTCATAGTATTATATGTGACTGCATCACTTTCATTCTTAGGTTCGGCAACATTACATAACCTTTTTCCGTCTAAGTCAAACTGTCCATCATCTGTCAACTTGAAACCTTTTCCCGGTGGTCCAACACTACTGCTACAGCCTTTGAATTGTGTCTGATTCAATTGGGAAGATACACGTCCAAATATATCGATACTCATTTTGATGATCCTTCCTTCCCGAATGATATTTTATAAATGATGAATTATTGTTAATGTATGTCTTAATAAATAATTTTAGCTTCACGTAGCTCTTCAATGATTGAAATTATTTCATTAGAATGATTAGTGTTGCCAGCTGCTTGAGATGCTATTAACAGGCGAAGGCGATCTATGAGTTCATTAGGATCATCCCAATAAACATAATCCACATATTTTCGTTTCTTTAAAACAATCATAAAGTCAGGTAGCCCTTTACCTCTTTTTAGTGGTGATTGAACAAAGTCAGCAATATATTTAGTATATTTAGCAGTCCTCTCAACATAAAGACTTCTTTCAGATTCATAATTTTTCCTGTAAGTATTCGTTGAAACAATGAGTTTAGGGTACACATCTAAATCACTTGTAGTAATTGAATTTTCATTTGGATCACTTTTAAATAACAATTCCATAAGCCCCGGAGATAGAACATGAATTTGATTATTTACTGATATTACATAATCTGTAAATTGAACAGGTGAATTATCAAAAAATAATTGATTCTTTTTTTTACGAATACCAAATCTTGTATCCAAGCCTTTAGGATTGTTTTTATTCAACATATCAATATATTTAGATATAGAGTTATATTTCAGTGGTGTGCTTGTAGAGGTTGGAGGATAAGATAAAATGGTTTCATCCAAGTTGCTGCTACTAGTACTGTTCACATTTAAGTCATCCTAAGTATTCTGACCGCGATGTGTGTCACTATTATCATAAATAGTTTGATAGTCACTATGTTCACGTTTCTTCAGAGAAAAATTTTGCACTGATTCTTCTTCTTTTTTAACTTCATGTTTTAAAGCTTTAGAATTCTCAACTAATGTTCTCAACGGTGTCACAATAGGTTTAAACATTTCATTTGCAGTCTGTTCAGAAGTGTCTTTATCAACTTTTACTATTTTATGCTTTTGTCTTATCGCATCACTAATTTTAGTTATTTGGAGCAGCATATCTTTCTGCTGAGACATATTTTTACACGCCATGTTTGCACACTTGAATGTCCTTTAAGACTGTGTCAATTTCTATAGAGATGATTAATTTATACTTATAAAACAGTCAAAACCTTTTCTATAACGCCCATTATTCAATTCACTATCTTTGTCAATAACAACAAATTCGTGTTTATTATCACTTTTCTTATCATTTCAGCATGATGAACATAAATCTTTGAATTCACTGTACGGCATATCTGTATTCACATGATCATCATATATGTGCTTTAAATTCATTTCATCTTGACGGAAAAGTACAAGAAAATTGGCATTGTCGCGTATCAGGTGTTTTGGTATACGCGTATAGGTTTGACAGAGATAAAAGCTATCAACATTTTTGTGTCGCCCCATACAAAAATATGCTCTAACATGATCTTGCTTCTCACAAGCGACGTCATCGAATATCATAAGAGAATTCGGTTGTGCATCATCTGGATTTACAACTGATTCATGATCATTAAATGGGAAGTATCCGACTCCTTCTATAGGCTGTAATGCTGATTCTAAGAATTTTCATTTAGGCTGATTTAGTGATTTAGAGTATACATAAATGTTCTCAAATCTCAAGCCATTAGGATGAGTAATCAATGCAAGAAGCGCATTTGTTTTCCCACAATTTGATGGTCCACAAAGGACTGCTCGAACAGTATTCGGTAGCAGCGCGCTATGACGTTTTTGGACTTTTTTCTCATCACCTTGAATTATGTGATCAAAATTGATCACAGGTAATTTAGCTGTCTGTTTTTCAAACTTCATTTTGAATTATTTTTTTAAGAACACTAATTACTATGTTAATCCGCTGATGACTCAATTCTAACTCAACAATATACTTATAAGTATCGAGTATTTATATGATTGAGATTAGTCATAGATCGACAATGGCTAAGAGCAGACCTATCAGTAAAGTCGCAACTAAGCGTGGTAAAGGTTTTGTTAACAGTGTTATAAATAAACTACCTGTAGAATTACATGTACCGGGATATCAGTACTGTGGACCTGGTATGAAATTAGCAAAAAGACTACCTCGAGGTGATCCGGGAGTAAATCCTCTAGACCGAGCATGTAAAGCGCATGACATTGCTTATTCTAAAAATCCTGACAATATGGCAGCACGTCATGCGGCTGATAAAGATCTTGCTGAAAAAGCTTTACAACGTCTTCATGCAAAAGATGCCAGCCTTGGTGAGAAAGCCGTGTCTTGGGGAGTTAATAAAACCATGAGAGTGAAGAGAAGTTTGGGTATGGGCATGAAAAAGATGGATGCGGTTAAAAAGAAGTTGAAAATAAAGAGGGAGAAGTCTAGAAGAAATGGTAAAAAGAAAAAGAAGACATTAAAGAAAACAAAAAAACTTGTTCCTATCAGGCAAATTATAAAATCAGCTAAAAAACTATGAATGAGGGTGTACTCATTTCACCGTTTAGGTCGGCATTACGGGGTGCTCGTGAAGCTGTAAAAATGGTTGGTGGATAAAAAAATAAACGATCATCACGTATATTACCAATACCATCACTAAAAGTGGGTGGATTGTTTCCATTTTTAATACCAATTCTTGCTGGCTTAAGCGCTACTGGTACATTAGCTGGGGGCGCTGCTGGTATCGCTAAAGCTGTAAATGCTGCTAAGACTGCTAAACGTGAATTGGAGGAGACTAAACGGCATAATTCAACAATAGAAGCTATAGCCCTGGGTAAAGGGTTATACTCGTCACCGTACAAGACTGGAATGGGATTATATTTGAGCCCCCCACCAAAAAACATGTAACGCTATCTCATCGAGCTCTCACCAATTTCGATTTCATCGAGTATGCAAAAAATTTAAAAATTTCATATTTCCGAGGTGTTTTCATGAGAAATAATTTACCAAAGACTGGTCCGTGAAAAAAAGAGTCAGCAATCATAAATCTCGATGATAAAAATGGTCGGGGAACTCATTGGGTTGCATACAAGAAGAATGGCAATGATACCATTTATTTTGACAGCTTTGGTAACCTCCAACCACCAAATGATCTCATGAAATATCTCGATGTTGGTAGCGTTAAATATAATCATCAGAAGTATCAAGATTATGATACCGTTATATGTGGACATTTGTGTTTAAAATTTCTTAATAATGAACTATAAATGTTGTGGTTTGATTGATATGTGTTAGTCATGGCTGATTCGTTGACGCTAACACTATCTGGAGCTATTTCCACATTGGAAGCTCAATATTTTCCACCAATTGAATTATCACCAGAAAAAATTAATGTACTGGGACTTGTGGAATTGTTAACATTCAATTCTATACCTAATATTGATAAAGGTTGTAATAAGTTCTATTTATCCAGCGCAAATAGAAAGGCGGCAGATAAAGTTATAACAATACCAACCGGAAGTTATGAACTACGTGACATTGAAAAGTATTCAATAAAGGAATTACCTAAGGATATAGAATTGAGTATCAAAGCAAATAACAATGAATTACATAGTAAAATTAAATGTAATCGAATTGTAAATTTTGAACCGAAAGATATAATCGCATCATTATTGGGATTTGGAAATCGTCGACTTGAACCGAACCTTATACACAAATCTGATTTACCAATAAAGATCCTCAAAATCAATGCACTGCGAGTTGAGTGCAATATTACTAATGGTGCATATATGAATAACCATAAACTTCACACAGTTCATGAGTTTTTCCCAAGTGTTGCACCCGGATATAAGATCATTGAAGTCCCATCTCACATCATTTACTTACCAGTCGCAGTACAGTCAATACACAATCTTCAGCTGCACATTGTTGATCAAGATGGAAATTTAGTGAATTTTCGTGGTGAAACGATTACAATAAGATTGCATATAAAATCAGTGAAATAATGGGAATTGTATTTGATAAAAAGATTGGTAGCAGCTATAAAAGTGGATCATCATGTCTGAAGCCCATCAGTCATCGTGCTCCTGTCAGAGTGCTAACACCTCAGAACGTGGAATTCCTCATAAGTCTAGGATTAAAATTACGTGGAAGATTGGAAAAATAAGAAAAGTTAATTTGTGCTGCATTATATTACCATGGCGGGAATCTTAGACATTCAGAAACCAATCATCTTTGATGAATCAATTTCTCACTATGAGATTCATTCACATCAACCTTATGCATCATCAACATTTAACAATAGTGATTAAATTAGAATCAGTATTCAACATCAAGACTTATGCATCCTACCAAGCAAAAGTTCTCTGCACATTTGTGGAAGATTTGTAAAAGAAGATGGTACCGGCGCAGGTGCAACTATGAACAATATGGCTATTTGTCATATGTTTGAAGAAATACGCTATGAATTAAATGCTGTTGAAATTGATAGATGTAAAAATGTGGGTCTTACAAGTATCATGAAAAATTATATATCTTTGAGTCCTGAGCAACTCAATTTGATGGAGAATGCTGGATGGTTGATCAGTAATGACAGTAAATTAACTAATGACAATGGATATTTCAACATTTCTATACCACTAAGTTACATACTTGCATTCGCTGAAGATTATAATCGTAATATCATGAATGCTAAACATGAATTGATTCTGATAAGATCAAATTCTGATGTTAATACATATATACATACACCTGCTGCTGCTGGTGATAACGCTGAAATAGTGAAAGTTCTTCTCAATAAGGTAGAATAGAATGTCCCATACGTTACAATGTCGGACAAGCAAAAAATTCAAGCACTCAACTTTATTGCTAATGATCCAGCTATATCAATAAGCTTTCACACATGGCAATTGTATGAATACCCACTACTCCCTCGAACAACGAAACATGTTTGGCCAATCAAGACTTCAACACAATTGAAAAAACCACGATATGTGATCCTAGGATTTCAAACTGCAAGAAAAAATGTTGTAACGAAAAGCGCCAGTCAATTCGATCATTGTAATATCAGAGATGTAAAGCTATTTCTCAATTCTCAAAGTTATCCATATGGAAATTTAAATCTAAACATTAGTCGTAATCAGTATGCTTTAATATATGATATGTATACTAATTTTCAAACGTCATACTATAATAAAGAATCGAAACCATTATTGACAAAAACTGAATATTTACAACAAGGGCCACTCTATATTATCGACCGTTCGAAACAAAATGAATCTATTAAATTTGGACCAGTTGATATTCGTCTTGAGTTTGAATCTGATGAACAGCTTCCGGATCAAACATCTGCATATTGTCTTATTTTACATGATCGTATAATTGAATATAATCCATTAAGTAGTACTGTCGGTATGGAAGATTACCCCAGCCCCCACTTATTCACGATGGTATTGCAGATCCCTGTTGTGAGAGGGGAAACATCCCTGTTTATCTACTATTCTGAACTTAATAAAATAACTTTTCTTGAATCATGAAAATATTTACTTAACGGGAGACATAAAATTCTCCCGTTGATGATTTTTCTTTTTAACTTAAAAAAACGTAGTCTCGATTCAAGAAAATAAATGACTCTACTTAAAAAAATATATCGTCCTATATTTTTGAGCGAATTTAACCTAGTATAATTATTAAATGTTGTGAAATAGGAAATTATGTGTGTATATTTAGAATATCAAAATACGGCATTAGAGGGGATAAAAAGTAAACACCCTCGATTAATGGTTTATGAACAACTTGAGAAAAATAAATGGTTTGCTCATGGTAGGAATCGAACCCAGACTGATTCGGCATCACGCGAGAGCTTTACCAGTCATGCTATCCGATCATTCCCTGAACATTCGTTCACTTTACCCATATCCAGTTAGCACACTGTACAGTGTAAAGTTTACACTACTGCCACTTTAGTATAATACAGTTAGCTTTCCCAAGAGAATTTTTGAGTTGAGCCGTGAGCGCAGTTGCTGTTGGTTCAAGCATCTACGCTTACTTGCCGCAACACAACAAATACTTAAGCCAAGATATTTCTTACCATTGAGTCAAGTACTTTTAATTCTTGACTCGAGTCACAAATCATCTCGAATCAAAATAAATTATTCTTCAAGAAAAAATATTTTACTTTTCGGATAATTAATTGTATATCGGGGCAAAATGTTTATTTTTCACGCTTTAAGAAAATATTTTTTACTTCAAGATACATATATTATATCGGTTGAAGAAAAAAAAAATCTTATGCCAAGATGACTAAATTTAAGAAAATTTTGTTCTTGAACGAAGAAAATTTTCGTTTTCATTCAAAATTGCAAAGAATATTCTTGCGGCAAGAAAAAACTTCTTACGCCAAGACATTCTTTTTTTCTGTGTAATAATCTCTTTCGATTGCCGCAAGAACCATCTAAATCAGTTAATTTATTAAGAAGATATAAAACACACACATCCATCCATACATACAGATATACACATGCATACAGACACTCGGACATAATTCTGAAAATAGTCGAAATAGCTTCCTAGAACCTCCAAACGCCGACATCTGATGAAATTTTATATGCGTAAATCGGTGTAAAAACAGTAACTTCCCGAGTTTGCCGAAAATCCTCGATTTTCTGAGGGGAAAGTTAAAAATTTTAAATAATAAAAATTCAACTAAAAAAATGAAACTAGAAATGACAAAAGAAGTAAATATACTAAAAGTTAAATAATAATCAATAATGCAATAAAATAATAATACCATCAAAGTTATAACAAAAATATAAAGTATTAATAATTCTCATGAGCAATTGAGGTGTGCATTTTTTAATTTTCCAATATTTTTTATTCATGTTATGTTGATTCAGTTTTCAAATAAATCATTAATGGAAACGAGGAAATCACAAGGAGTAAATACTAATCGTTAATAATTTGAAATTATTCGTGTGAAGCTTTCAATATCTATTAAATGTTCAGTTTTATTCAGTATGGCAAGAATTATGGTTCAAACATTCAATAAACTGAAATCTAACTCCGGATAATTCGCAATATTCAATTCGTTTCGAAGAATATAAATAATAAAACCATCTGTTGTAAGGATACATAAAAAAACAACCAATAAACCAAGATAATTATATAAAATCAAAATATCTTTTAGATATCAAATATAATCACAATATATAGTGAATAAAATTAATCTTCTTGAATTTTGATGGATAAAATTTTTTTTGCAATATCAAGTATGTCGTGTAATACCAGAAATACATATCAATTTTTCGGGAGCATAAATGTTTTGTCTCATTTTTAACAATCACATAACATTATTTTGGCAAATATTAGCGTTGGTTTAAATTAATAATCTCAGAAATAACGTTCATGAACTCAAAAGAAGTAATTATTTTCAAATCAAACATAACGTAGAGTAATTGATTATTCTTCTATAACACCAGATGTATGTTGTAAACGTTCTTGACTAAAGCCACGGGTACCATCTGGTCCTTTTGGTTGTCTTACTATTGTCAGTTTTGGCCCAGCGTCTTCTAACGAAATAGTACGTAATCGACTGATTAAACGTTCGGGCCGTTGCTGTACTGATTCACCACTGGAAAAAAAAAAGAGTTAGATGTATGTATATACATACATATATATATATATATATATATATATATATATATATATATATATATACTCATGTCATAAATTAAAGGAACAGAATTATTTTAAAAATTTTTTAGACATTTTTGCAAGACTGTAACTTCATGAAAAATAATCGTATCGAAAAAAAAAAAATCGGTCTGTCAGTTGACCTTGCAGACAAGACTCAAAACTTCCCGCTGCTTTTGAGCTCCTTGAGCTCGAAATTATTGTTGGAAATACTTTTGTATGTCTTTATTTTCGAAAAATAACGTTTATTACCATTTTTTCTACAACGATATCTCTCGAACGAATTCACCGATTGAGACGGTTGAAGTGGCGATCGACGCGTTTTATTGAGTTCTAGAGCTGATCAAATTTTTAAATTAAGTTATCAAGACGTTTTAGAGAAATTTCAAAGAAAGTAAAAAAAAAATTGTTTTTTAATTCTTTCGTTAACAGTTTCTCTTGAACGAATGAACCGATTTTGATGGTTGAGGTGGTATTCAAAGCGGCTTGCAAAGTTTCAGAACTGATTAGATTATGGAATCAATCCATCGAGCGAATTAAAAGTTATTAAAAAAAAAAAACATTTTTGAAAAAATTGTATTTTTGAAATATCTGCGAACGTACCCTACCGATTCTCAAATTTTCAGAGCTTATAGTATTTAACAAGCCGGGTCAAATGATACCACGACGATCAAAATCGGTTCATCCGTTCAAAAGTTACAGAATAATTACATACATACGTACGTACATAGATACATACATACTAGACTGGGCCAAAAAAATTGACTATTTTTTTTTTCTTAGCTATATCGAAAATATTTTTCAGAATGACAAAAAAAAATTCCATGAAAGTTTGAGCCCTTAATATTAATTCTAAGAGATCTATCATGGCTATTTTTAATTGTAATTCATAATTCGATGTTTTACGTCAGAACTGCTGAACATGGGAGTAAAAAAAATTAATTTCCACTTATTTTTATGTAAAATTAAATTCCTTACAAAAAAAGTCTGATTAAAAATTTTCGTCAGACAAGCCGTTTTCGAATGATTAAGCTTAATGAATTAATATATTTTTTCGATTTAACATTTTTACTTTTGAATTTTGTTACTGACGAATCAATATATATCTAAAAAAGACCATAGCAGATTTTTTTAAGAAATTTCATGCTTTACAAGAAAGGTCTCTCAACGTTTTTTGCTAAAGTCACTCCTTCGAATGTTATTCAAGGTTAAAATTGAGTCAAAACGATTTCAATAACCTGAATAACTTTCGAAGGAGTGAATTTAGCAAATAACGTTAAGAAACCTTTTTTTTAGAGCATTAAATTTCCTTCAGAAATTTGTCATGGTTTTTTTTAGATATTTGTTGATTCGTCAGTAACAAAATTCAAAAGTAAAAATGTTAAATCGAAAAAATATATCAATTCATTAAGCTCAATTATTCGAAAACGGCTTGTCTGACGAAAATTTTCAATCAGACCTTTTTTGTAGGGAATTTAATTTTTCATAAGAATAAGTGGAAATTAATTTTTTTGACTCCCATGTTTTAGCAGTTCTGACGTAAAACATCAAATTATGAATTAAAATTAAAAATAGCGATGATAGACCTCTTAAAATTAATATTAAGGTCTCAAACTTTCATGAAATTTTTTTTCTGTCATTCTGAATAATATTCTCGATATAGCTAAGAAAAAATGGGATATTTTTTTTTCTTAGCTAGAACCTCAAAACGTCTACATCTGTTGGAATTTCGATTTTTGCAAATCGGGGACGAAACAATAACTTCCCGAAATTTCTGAAAATCATCGATTTTCTTAGTGGGAAGTTAAAAACGCATTTGATAGCTTGATATCTCTAGTGTCGACGCATTTTGATCAATTTTTTTTAGAGCTTCAGCTATTGCAAAAACATGAGTAATACAGCGAGACAAAAATTTTCTAAATTTTTTTTTCTTTGAGCGAGTCCACGGGCTGCGAAAAAAATTTTTCAGCTAAACCAATGCATAGATAGGTTAGCAAATTTAATCAGCTTTAAGTTGCATTTTTTTAGAGATGCGTACGACAACTTGCCGCTGGGATATCAGCCTTCAAACGAAAAATGATCCTCTTGGGTTTGGTCATCGGTATCTCAGGTATCAATGATCGTACAGTAAACTTGGGGGTAACATTAAAAACTTGAATAAAATCCCTACAAGAACCTTTCATCATTTTAAAAATTTTTTTTTTTTATTTTCAACATTCATACGGAAAAAAATAAATAAAACTGGCTACTATGTCAGATAGCAGTCAGTTCCATCTGTAGAAAAAAAAAATAGAGATAACAGTGAGTCCTATCTACGTAGTACTGGCTTTTCTTTATATTGTACTCAGCGCCATATCAGATGTTGCTCACTACTATCCTACGTATTTCACTCTTACATGTTAGCCAGTTCTATATACATTAGGGTGTCCGTTATTTCCCAAATCGATTTTTATTTACAGATTGCCCCCTGAATCTTTAGTTTATGACCTAAAAAAAAAAAATATCCAACACAAACAGGCATTTCCCATTTAAATAACATGGGATTTTTTGACTTTTAATTTTTTTTCTCAGAAACAAATCAAAATAAAAATTTGATCGAAGCTTATTTTGATAGGAAATTGAACGCCCGACAAAAAAGTTTTCTTATGAATTTTTGATAAAATAACTCGATCAAAAGTTATTTAACGTTAAACTTGTGTTTCTTACCAACTCTATAATATTTTAAATTCTATTTTCATTTGTACCTTTTTTGGCTATAAAATCGTTGAGATAAAAGATAATTATTATTATCACTAGAGTACCAATGATCAATCATGTAGATTTCATGGCCTAAACAGAAAATCAAGAGAAAAAAACATTGTTTTATAATAAATAAAAAAATAACATACCTTTCCTCATACAGGCGAATTTTAAAATGAATTAATTATAAAATGAATCAACGGATAGTGGTGAAATAAATATGTAAAAATTTCTTTGTCTGTAATATAAGCAGATTTATTATTATTTTTGCTCTCTTTATAACTTTTTGTTGAGCAAGCTTTGATCGCATTAGGATATTTTGTTTTGTACTCACTTACAACTTGTTTCAAATACTGTCTTTAGTTTTCTCGTGTTGTTAAAGCCTTTCTAAATACATTTTAAAAGGCTTATGAATTGTTAACGATTTACAAGTAATTAATGATGTCGCCGAAAGAGCAATTAAATTAACTCAAGAGTATATCAACATTTTAACAACACGAGAAAACCAAAAACAATATTTGATACAAGTTGTGAGTGAGTAAAAACCAAAATATCCTAATGCGACCAAAGCTTGCTTAGCAAAAAAATTATAAAGAAAGCATAACTAATAATAAATCTGCTTTTAATATTATAGAAAAAGAAATTTTTACATATTTATTTCACCAATTTCCATTAATTCATTTTAAAGTTCGTTTGTATGACGATCAAGTAAAGTGACCGAGTAAAATAACCGACATTAAATAAATTCCGAGTGAACTATAAACCACCTTTTGTGGACAAGCCGAAGCATCGGCGCGAGACTGAACAAAGTGTACAATTTAATTTGTTAGTGAACAAGTGAGATGCGTTTTGTGTAAATAATAATTAATTATTTAATTACGTGAATTATTTAAATATAATGAAATTTAACGCTTTACCGAAATAAAATATTATTTCTATTTTAATTTATTTTTTTTCATCTAGCAATTCTAAGAATTACGGATTATCCGTGTATCATTCGTACAGCATCAGAGTCTTGCCGTGTACAATACTTTGACGTCACTCGTCAAGTATTCTGTTAAAACGAACGTTGTATGTGTGTGTAAAAATAAAATAAGTTTATTTTATGTCGACAACCGACTGTTTTTCTATGAGCAACGAACTGACTTTGCCCGAGAAAAACAAATTATATATGGCCATTTATAAATGCGACATATATGGAAATTGGCAATATATAACGATATATAATATTATACGGCCATATATGGCTTGATATGACCATATATAACTTGACCTGACTATGTATAGAAATTGACAATATATGGGCATATATAGTTTGATATGACTATATATAGCTTGATATGGCCATATATGACTTGATATGTCTATGTATAGAAATTTTAATTAAAATTAAAAATCTTTTTTCTTTCTTTTTTTTTTTTTTTTAATAATTTTGGCAACGCAGAGATTATCAGATCTGCGAATAATTGAATTCCTAATCGAATTGGAAATTTTTAATTCAGAGAAAAAACGCTAGACTTATTAATGACCGCACCCGCTTCAGTAGGATTCGAACCCAGTTTTCGACAATCTGTCGTCAAGTTAGTTGCAAACTAATTAATACCAGCTTTTTGACGAGCAACTCGTGCTATCAAGGTCTGTGTCATCGGTATTCGGGTGATATGTTTTCGGTATCTGTTTAAACTAAATTTGGATATTGAGGATCTGTATCATTGGGATCTAAGTCATCAATAGATCTGTGTCATCGGGATCTAGTTAATCGATATCCTTCTCACTCGAAATAAAATACGCACAGAACTAGTGCACATCTAGATATGCGCATGTGCAGGAAAAAAATTTCTAAAGCACCCAATAGTTGGTAATAGTAATTTCCTTCAACTTTGTGGCAACTATAAATAAAAAATATCATTATTATTATGACTGTTTTGACCGCCAAAGCTGTAGCGTTGTATTTACTGAATATTTATTGAATATAATTAAATAAAAAGAGTTTCTATATATTTTGTAGTTAGTACTGTTATTTAATTAGTTTTAATTGGATATAATAATAATAGTATACACTAGGGTGATTTTAAAAAAATCAATATTTTTTTTTCTTTCAGCTGTTATGAAAAAAGTTTCTGGATATTGTAACGTAAATATTTCCTAATGCTCGATTAAACTTAACAAAATTACACATAACTTTTTGCTCAATAAAATTACTGAATTACTCGAACTCAAATTAAACAAAATCGGGCTAGGTCACACTTCGCCCACCGTTCACTTCTCTCATTTCCTCCAGATCCTGACGGGCACCAGCCAACTTTTATTTCCCCGGTATCGGCAACTGGACCAAACATACACGTAAGTTAGAACCTAATATCTAAATCCTTCGGAGATGAGAGCAATGGACGGTGGTAGCGGCATGTCCTGGTGCGCTCAGTATGCTAGGTTGTGTAGAGAGGATCACGGTTCTTATGACGCGGAAGAAGCCTATTAATTACAATAAATTAAAACCAAGAAAAAGAAAGAAAACTAAATGAAATACCGCAAAGATGACGCGGAGGGCCTGAACGGCCCGCGGTCGAGTACTCTCGGTCTATCAAACAAATAAATACCTGGGTAAGACATCGGGGACCTCTCGTGGACGGCGAATCATAAAACTTAAGACACTTCTAGATAATTAAGAAAAATAAAATAAGTAATGTAGTAAATCAGGACGACAAATATTAAGACGAACGGCTCCAAGAACCCAACACTCAGAACCATAAGCTCTAAAACGACATCGGCCAAGTGCGGTTGAGGCCTACCGCGGTGGCTCTCCGACTCACTACCACTCGCCCCAAAACTCCAAACTCGACTACTGGGTCTACTCGTACCGAGCGACTCCGAATCTCAACTCTCTTACACCATGGTCTTCCCTCAACTACTCTTCACCAGTCTCCCACTCCATTCACTCGCACGCTCTACCACATTCAGTCACTATCACATCCTCGCTTCTCCCACTATATATAAGCTATGGACTCACGGGCCTTCTCTGTCGCTCCCCGTGATATCCGAAGTTAGCAAACCTTGGCTTACTCGAGCATCTCAAACGAGGCTTGTCATCCCCAAATAAACGTAAACATACCCCTGCTAACTCCGAGTATCAACACGAAGGGGCGGCGACATCTCAGTCACTCCGCGATCACCACGTCAACCTCGAGGGCTAAGACTAGGCCTAGTCGTCATCACTGGTCGGGAGGCACGTTATCTTGGCCACTATCCGTGACACAGCTAGACATCCCCCGTTAAATCCACGCTCAACCACACAGACGCTCCAAAACATACAAAGTAACGTACACTTACTCGTACTCTCATGCTCTCAACTCACCATCTATGCACTCAACTCGACGCACATACTAACTCTATCTCTCTCTAACGCACATACTCATACTTACTCTACCTTTAACTCTATGTCTTCGGCAATGTAACGTCACAGGATAGTAGACTGTTTAAATTAGGGGACTATTTTTTTTATCCTATAACTTCATTTGACGTTGAGGAAAAAATTTGAATTATAGACATTTGTGTAGCAAATTTCATGCTCTCCAAAACTGTTCGAGAGCTCATGAGCTCTCAAACGTACGGTTCAAAAGTTACAGGTATTTGAAGTTAATAACTTTTTCAAAATAATTGTATGGTTACGATCATATTTTCAACACAATCTTTACATAAATCGATCTAAAAATAAGTGGAGAGCATTATAATGGTATAATAAATTTGTTAAAATAATAAATTCGGTTGTAGCTGAATTTTATTTAAAGCAAATTTAGTTAAAATCTTCATTACTTTTATGTCATACAAGCAAAAAATAATGATTTCCATCAAAAAGGATTTATTAAACATACTACTTAATCATTAAGTACAAAATTGATATTGATGTTTTTGAAGCTTTTTTGTAATAAATGAAAATCGTTACAAAGCCTTTATTTGATACTTTTCGTGAAAATGGCAGTTTTGGTGTCAATACTGTTACGTCCTGGAGTCGTGTCAGCTTGAGATCTGCCGGCGCGAATTATTTAAATATGACGTGACTGTAGATCTTTTGATACTTGGGTAGTTCTCGAAAGCTCGAAATAACTTGGTCGTTTATTAGAAAATAAATATGCTTGATTTATTCATATAAAATAAAATATTCGAAGAATTAGGTTGAACATACACTTGAGTTCTACAATTACTATTTGACAAATAACTTCGTGTCAAAAGAATAATATGTTTTAATGAAACCGGGAGTTTACTTGCGTGTACTAAACCACACTACTATAACTTCTGATTGATGTCTAAATGTGAGAGAGCCTAAGTGAGGGATACATTGGGCATCAACTTTTTATATCATTACGCGAGCCGACACCCTACAGAAAAGTGGGATAAGATATTAGGGCCTTATTCCAAAAGTGGGAATTTGTTATCATCGTTCGACGCTGATGCAGTTGCGTCGGTAGTCGGACGATGTTTCTTCAAGTTTCCAGATATTTCCGGAACAAGCTAGTTTCCATTTTTCTATTTTTTTGATGTTCGTTATTTATTTATTTTTATTCATCGACATTCTTTTCGAGAAATCGACGGCGATGAATAAGTATTCTAATGCATTAAAAATATCTTATCTATTTGACTATTTTTAGATGTATGTCTATTAATAAAGGTTTAAAGAAAATATATTATTATTAACAATTCTATTATTTAAATATATCGATTTGATAGGTCTCAGGTCGGTCTCTCATTATTTAAGATTTAAAAATTGGCAGAGCCATCTGATGAGCAGGCTGGGACGTAACAATACCGTTAGAAAGTTGATTTTTAAAAAGTTATCAACTTTAATCCTGTAACTTTTAAACCGTACGTTTTAGAGCTTTTGAGCCCCAGAACAATTTTGTAGAGCATAAAATTTGCTACAAAACTGTCCATGACTCAAATTTTTGCCTCAACGTCAAATGAAGTTATAAGATATTTTATAAAAAAAAAATCCTATGCTATCAGCATGGGAAAATTCGAAGAGCGAGCGCCATTTTTAACATTGAAATAAACGATCGTCCTTTTGACAGGATTTTTTTTTTGATCTATAGAAACATTTTTTTACAACAGCCGAACGAAAAAAAATATCGATTTTTGTTGGAGCACCCTGGTATACACCCAACTACATGTTTTTTATTTACAATATTGATAGTATTTGAAGTTACTGTGTCTTATATTAAAACGTGCGTTTATTTTTTATTTAAAAACTGTATGTTCAAGTTTGTTGTTGTTGACAAATACTTTAAAAAATATTGTAATTACGTATCAATTATTTATAACAATACTACTTAGTAAACACATTGATGTAAATTGATGTAAATTTGTTTTATTTTTGGGTCAAGTAATAGTCACTAGTTGGTTTAAGAAATTTGACTCCTTACGTAGAAAAGTTAAATTTCATCGAATAAAATATTTTATACGTAAATGGAGAAAATCAAAATATCAGTTCAAGAATAATTTACTTTCTTCAGGATTTTTCTTTTTGAACTAAAATTACATATTTGTAACTTAAAACTCTAACCCGTTTGGATAAAGAAAATAACTTTTTAAATCAAAACTGATAGAAAATTTAATTCAATCAGAACATTTTCTGTTTTCCTAAATATTCGCTTGACTCAAGATAATTCTCTTTGAACCAAGATTACCTTTCGTTCAGTGCAATACTGATGTAATTTTCGAGTCATAGTTTTTTATCAATGATTCGTTAAAATATAACAATCATAAAAAAAAATGAATTTTATTTTTTTAAATGATAAACCGGAAATATCATTTAGGATGACAAAGAAAATGTTGCAAAAGTTTGAACTCTTTAAATATTAAGATTATAAAATTTAGAATCGCAATTTTTCTATTGACAAAATTTCTTACCATTCTGTAGATATACTTAATATTTCGCAAAATTTTGTGAATTTCACGTCACAGCAAAAAAAAATTACAAAAAATTCTACAAAGTATTGCCCAATTTTTGAAAATCGATGAAAATCATTTTTTTTGTTCTTCAGTTTCATTTTGTAAAACTTTATAAAATGTTTTAGAATTTTATGAAAAGCGTTACTTCTAAAAAAATCGGTCCATCAGTTAACCCTGCGGGCCAGCCCTAAACTTTCCGCTGTTTTCGAGCTCCTTGAGCTCGAAAAACTTGTTGCGAATACATTTTCGAGTTCGAAAATACTTTTGTATGCCGTTGTTTAAGAAAAAAACATTTTTACGATTTTTTTCTCAAACGATATTTCTTAAACAAAGTAACCGATTAAAATGGTTAAGGTGGCAATCGACGAGTTCTTTTAAGTTGCAGACCTGATTAGATTTTGAAATTGATCGGATGAGTCACTCCAAAGATATTAAAAAAAAACCGTTTTTACACTTGTCCCGCGATATCTCTCGAAAAAATTTACCGGTTGAGATGGCTAAGGTGGCAATCGATGAGTTCTATAAAGTTTTAGAGCTGATTAGATTTTGAAGTCGATCGTTCAACTCGTTTCTAAGAAATGAATAAAAAACTAAAAAAAAAATTTTTTTTTTGTAATCCGCAAATATTTTCGAGTCTACTTGATCAAATGATCTGAAATTCTTAGGAAAGTTGATGGCCGACAAGCTCTTTCGATTGCTGAAAGAACCATTCAAATCAGTTCATTAGTTAGAAAGTTATAGTCCGGTCACACACACACACACACACACACACACACACACACACACACACACACACACACACACACACGCGCGCGCTCACATTCGGACATCGTTCTGAAAATAATCAGGATAGCTTCCTAGGATCTCAAAACGACATCATCTGATGAAAATTCGATGTTCGAAAATCGGGGTGAAAACAATGACTTTCCGAAATTTTCGAAAATCAACGATTTTCTTAGCGGGAAGTTAAAAATGTTACACAATATTGAGTTTTTACGAAATTTTGTAAAATTTTATAAACTTTTCCATAATTATCATTGAGGTCCGACAACTATTGTTTTCATAAACTTCCAGATAAGTTTATAGAATTATTTTCAATTTTGTAAAAATCCACCACAAAAACGTATGAAATCCATCTTTTTCGGTATTCAACTCTAAATATATAAATTAATCACTAGTTTTGAAGTTTCATGCAGTGAACAAGTGAGCAGTTTTCAGGACTACTAGCCAAGAGGAGCCGTATTCGAACCCAACAGACGCCCAGGGTATTTGCATCATCTGATGTAATTAAAAGATCTTTCTAAATATGAAATCCATTCGCGCGTTACTAATCAAATCAAAATTCAATTGGTCAATTTTCAACTTCCCGCTAAGAAAATCAACGATTTTCAAAGAATTCGGGAAGTTATTGGTTTCACCCCAATTTTCAAAAATCGGGTTTTCATCATATATCGACGTTTGAAGGTGCTAGGATGCTTTTTTGACATTTTCAGAGCGCTGTGTGCGTGTGTGTGTCTGTGCGTGTGTTGTAACTGGGACATTTAAAATTCTTTTTTTATTGTATTATTTAAATTTGCCTCGTTAGTCATAATACGACTGCGCACTCGGCTTCAGAATTTACAGTAGTTCATATCCAGTTCTTGTCGACTACTTAAGTCAAGATCCTGAGAAAGGCTTCAAGAGTGCAAGTCCGAATTATAGAGGGCGTTTCACCAGTGTATAAAAATCCGGGATACTTGGTCTCTTCCTCTTTCGTCGGCCGGACACCACTCTGGAAGGACTTTCCATTCCATTAGGCCTGGTAGGCCTCAATCTCTGTCACCACCTGGAGACACCATATTTAGATTGCGGTGGAACTTACAAAATATTACGGAAACATCGGACATATCATTGTCAACGGATCCGTGAGCTGGACGAGTCTTGGTCGGCGGGAGAGCCCTTATTTACCTAGCTTATGAGAAATATTGTATCAAGTGCATTGGAGGGTTATGTCGTTATGGAAGATTGGGTCAGTTCGAGCAGGAAGGATGGAAGTCTGAACACCTTACCTTGGATTAGGGATCACAAGTGTGTAGTAAGATTAAATCAGTGTATTGTACGCGAGGCAAACCGTTAATTGAAATATTGTCATTGTAATTAGTTTTCCGGGTAAATTTATAATTGTGAGATGTGTGAGAGTGAAACAGCCACGTGGGCATGAGTTCAAGTACGCCATTTTAGGCACATGTTACATTGAGTGAGGTAGAGTCCGTTTAATATTGTCGGGATTAAATATTAATATTATAGAGCGACGTAGATTTTATTTAATGTTCGAATTTAATAAAAATTAATAGTTAATCAATTGTTAATATTATAACCACTGAATATAGTTGATCAATTTCTTATCCTTCAATTAATTATTCCTAGTGACCAGGAAACGAATGGATACCTGACCCTGGCAGTTTCATTATATATAAGCTAGCTTAACCAGTCGACTCTGTACCAAAAGGCTGGGTTGACTGTTGATAATAAAAAAATCTCTTGGTGACGCCTAACATGTGTGTGTGTGTGTGTGTGGATATAAACCTCTCATATATTTGTAATGAATGAACCGATTTAGATGGTTCTTACGGCATTCAAAAGATTTCTTCTGAATTTAGGTTTCCAGAAAATTTTAGAACACTTAGTCAAATAGACTGAGATATTTAAGAAATCCGATAAAAAAAATTTTTGTTCCTTTTTTTTTTTGGATATTTTTAAAACTGTCGGATCGATTAATTCTAAAATCTAATCAGCTCTAGAACTCGATAAAAGCTTTCGATCGCCTTCAAGAACGTCTCAATCGGATAATCCGTTCGAGAGATATCGTTGACGGAATAATAAATGTAAATTCCACATCTGCTATGTTCATTGAATAACATCATAATTACTGAACAACATTACTCAAAACTAATATGTTCTTCTTTATCTAGTTCATTGGAAGTGATTGCGTAAAAATCGTCATGTTCGCTCTTATCCCGATATACTTATACGATATAGATGCAACGTATCACGTCAATACTTATTTTTGAGCTAATTATTGAACATAATTGTGAATAAATATATAAAAAACGCTCATTCATTAATTATTTTGGATTCTAAATTTTTAAGGTCAAGAAACGTTAAAATTTTGATTTCTTATGCCCCCGTAAAACCCTACCCAAGTAGATTATTTAAAAAAAATTTACACCATTTATTTTGTAGTATCGTAAGTAATATTCCTTTAAAATTTTAGGTCTGTAGGTCTTTTTCCCTAAAAACGAGAAAATTTTTAATTCTTACGCCCTCACACATCCTTATGACAATGGATTTTATAAAAAAAAAAATGAGCCATCGATTTTCTTGTATCGTAGGTGATTTTCATTTCAAACTATAGGTCTTTTTTTTAAAAGACTCGAAAATTTTTATTGCTTACGCCCCTGCAAAAACCTATAACCATCGATTACATAAAAAAAAATCGGTCTATCAGTTGACCTTGCGGGCCAGTCCCAAAACTTCCCGCTGTTCTCGAACTCCTGAAATTCGAAACCATTGTTGTGAATACATTCTCGAAAATACTTTGGTATGCCTTTGTTTTAAAAAAAAAACGTTTTATACCACTTTTTCTCTAACGATATCTCTCGATCGAATTGACCGATTGAGACGGTTGAGGTGGCAATCGCGTACTATTAAGTTGTACAGCTGATCAGATTTCGAAATTGATTTATCGAGTTGTTTTTAAGAAATTTCGAAAAAACTAAAAAAAAAATTTTTTATGTCATTCTTCCGACAACAGTTTCTCTTGAACGAATGAACCGATTTCGATGGTTGAGGTGGCATTCGACGCGGCTTATAAAGTTACAGAGACCAGTTAATTGTGGGATCAATCCATCTAGCACATTCCAAGCTATCCGAAAAAAACGTTTTTGAAAAAACTTTATTTTTGGAATATCTTCGAACGCACTGTACTGATCGATTTCAATTTTTTACAGCTTTTAGATATTGATAAACGATGTCGAATGACGCCTTAACGATCAAAATCGATTCATTCGTTCAAAAGATACAGATATTTACACACATATACTCGGATATCATCTTGAAATTAGTCAGGATAACATCCTAGAACCTCAAAATGTCAAGATCTGATAGAAATTCGATTTTCGAAAATCGGACTGAAACCAATACTACCCGAATTTTTTTAAATTTTCTATTTTTTAGCGGGAAGTTAAAAACTGAGCTACCGACTTTATTGTAATGTTGGTAATATCCATTTCAAATTTCGAGTCTGTAGGTCTCATAGTCAAAAATTGAAAAAATTTTTATTTCTTGGGTTTTATGAAAAGAAAATTAAAGTAAAGAATTAGAATCAGAATTATGGAAATTGAATACGGAATATGGTTTGAGATCGAAGTTTGGGATAATTATAAAGTTTGAGTTTTAGTTTACAGTTTTAGAATTTCGAGTATGTGGAGAAGTCAGTGTTGCCGTGGAGCGGAACTTGAATTAGTCGCCCAGTATCATCTAATGATAGAACCTAGTTCTATCCCTATGAGACTTCTTGGTAGATTGCAGAGGTCTAGCTGAAATGCTAGCGCTCCAATATATAAGGAATCTGATGGATACAGATTGGGATCAATTTTGAGTTTTGGTTTGGCAGGCCTCAACAGTAATTTTGTGACCGTTGCTGATGTGGAAGCCGTTTGGTCATTTTTAATTGTTTTAGTCTGACAGGCCTCAGAGGACAAGCTATGACCACTTGTGCCGCTGAGGAAGTCATAGATCACTTAGTTTATAAGTTTTATGATCCCAGCTGAAGTTTGTTCCAGGAGAGCAACTACCAAGGATACCTATACTCAAAATCAGGTTTAGTGAGTACGTTTGGTGAGTTATAACCCTCCAGTTACCAATATGGTAGAATTTGGGAATTGATTTATGAATTAAGAATATAGAGGTCAGTATTTGATAACGAAAAGATTTAGTTTGGGGTTTTGGATTTTGGGGTTTGAATGAAGAAGTCGAAGGGAGACCTTCGAAGAGTACGGATGGGAGCATTCGGCTCTGGTCACTCGAAGCGAGCAGACGTACCCAGGAATGGCGCTACAGTTCATGGCATTGCGGAAAGCTATAGATTGGAATTATTTTTGTACAGAAGTATTATTTAAAACAGTGTAAGACGTTACATGATGTTTTACTCATCAGTTATCAGGTATGAAATAGTTATTATAATTATTAATAATTAATTGAGTTCGAGTCTCAGTCTTGAGATATTATGTTACTGTTTTAATTGAAAAAAATATTTAAGAGCTGAGAGACTTATGAGAATATTGTTACAGTCTAGAGTCATGTTTACGATTTCTTGTTAATATTAATTCATAAAATAATTATAAGAAATATGTTGGGTTATTGGACGAATTGTCGTCTAATTAACGTCAATATGAGGCCCATGTACGTTACTTTTACTAGTTTGTTAAAGAAAATGGTCTAGAATATTAATTTTATAATCTATTGTTTTAGTTTACCGAATATTATTAGATTATTGTTTAGCTCTAGTGATTAATTAATTTATTTCCGAAGTATTGTTACGCATCATTTAGATGTCCATTCATTTTCTGTTAAGATTAATTTTATTAGTATGAGATTCAGTATTTTGTTATAAAGAAGAATTGTTTGTACGATGCTACAGTATTTTGATAATTGTTAAATAGAGATTTGAGATTATTGTTGTTAAATAAAAATTGCAAATTCGCTGATAATCTACATGGATTTGGAATGATGTAACCCGGACCATTCCCTCTCTCCATAAACCTACACACTGAGCTACACCATGGCATACCTTAACTCTGTTTTTAGTTTTCCAGTCTCTGTTTTGTTTTTGCTTATGAGTTCTGAGCATTTTTGATTAAGTTTGAGTTTAGTTTTTGTTTGCGTGGTTTTAGTGATAATTCCACAAATCAAAAATTATCCAGTTTCAGCTTTGCGTGGTTTTAAGATAGTTCCACAGATCAAAAATTTATCTAATTCTTAAGATTTACTGGTTTGGTAGATTCCAGTGGTAAAAATTACCTGGCGCCCTGTTAGTATTGAGACTGGAGGCTAAAAACAGAGAACGAAGTTGTAGCGCAAAGTTTAGGGTGTTAGCGTACCTAGATTTTTTTGCGTTATAATATACACTTATGCCATAAATTAAAGGAACAGAAAAATTTTACAAATTTTTCACTGATTTTTGTAAGGCTTTAACTTCGTGAAAAATAATCCTATCGGAAAATAGAAAAAAGCATTTTGTAGCTTGAAATCTCTAGTTTCGACGCATTTTTAACAAATTTTTTTATACCTTCAGCCATTGCGCAAATATGAGAAATACCGCGAGACAAAAATTTTCTAAATTTTTTCTTTTCTTTGGAAGAGTCTACAGGCTGCAAAAAAACTTTTTAAGCTAAACCAATGCATTGGTCGATTAACAAATTAATCAGCTTTAACTTGCAATTTTTGAGATTCATATGATAACTTGTTGTTTAGATATCAGCCTTCAAACAAAAAAAAATCCTTTTGGGTTTGATCATACATTTTTCAGGTACTAATGAGCGCACAGTAAATTAAAAGGCGGCGTTAAAAACTTAAATAAATTCTCTACAAGAGCCTCTCTTCATTTTTGAGAAAAAAAATTTGTTTTTATTTTTAACATTCATTGGAAGAAAGTACAAAAAAATGACTTCTTTTGGTTTTTTAGTAAATCAATCGCTACGCTGCAAATATCGATAAAAAAAAATAATGTTGCCAAGGACTTTTTTAGCTTAATGTACCCTCAATAACCCTGCAAATTTTTAAATTGATCCATCGAGCCGTTTTTCGGGGTGGATTGATCAAAGTTTTGCAAAACAATTAAAAGAACAAGTTATGTTCCTTTAATTGTGTAATCATAAGCAAAATGAAAAAATATTTTTTTTCGACTTTTCTAAAATTTTTGCATTTGTTACTTATCAAAAGCAAGAAAAAAAATTGTAACTTGTTCTTTTGTGTTTGAAATTTTTTTTTTCGACATTTTTTGGAAATTTTTTTTTTTTTTTGTCTTTTTCTTGCCTTTGATAAGTAACGAATGCAAAAATTTGAGAAAAGTCGAAAAAAAATATTTTTTCATTTTGCTTATGATTACACAATTAAAGGAACAAAACTTGTTCCTTTAATTGTTTTGCAAAACTTTGATCAATCCGACTCGAAAAACGGCTCAATGTGTTACGTCCCAGATTGCTCATAAGATGTCTCTGACTATTTTTAAATACTAATTATTAAGAGGCCGATCTGAGACCTAACTAATTAATTAAGATGTATATTGATAATTTAGCAAGTTGCATAATCAATAAGTCACGCTATATTATAGGATATAATATAATATAATAATATAACGTAACATAATAATATAAAATAATAGAACGTAAAATAATGTAATATTATTTAGAATATTTGAAACATATTGATAAAGTTATTTTTCTTGTAATATTTGTTATGTACAAATAAACGCTGACGCCTCGAATAAATTCTCGAGACGTGCAGCTGCACAAATACCTATTTTGTTCTAAGATAACTTTTTTTAATAGATAAGTGACTCATTTGTTAATAACAAAAATGGAGAAAGCGTGAGAACGGAGTATGGATCATTCGAGAATATTGTTATCTCGATCCACCCCTCTATATCGAGCGACGCGCGGGCATGATGCCCAAGCGCCTCGTACTGATAAGAAACTTACTCTAGTTTTTCTCGATCAAGAGAAATCAGTCTGAAATATAAAATCATTGAGAGCAGTCAGGCTCAATATTAAACACTCAACTTCTTTTTCACCCTCTTGAAGTTATTGTTAGGAGAACTTTAACAAATTTATAAATTGATTCAATTGTATATTTTCACATTATTCAAATTATTTTTTTACAATTGAATAAATCGGATTGAGATATAAAACGATATATAATCAAACAACCAGTTTATTTCAACCACCGAATGGTGGCTGTTCACCCATACTTAGTAATTATTTATAATTATATGTAAGTTCTCATTACGTCCAATTCAAATCGACCGCTCAACTATGCCAGCGCCAAAACATCAATCAGGACGTAACAGATAGATCAATTTAAAAATTTGCAGGGTTATTGAGCTAGCTAAAACTAGCTGAACTAGGTTCAAGTAATATTGTTTTTCGATTGTTTGAATACAAAAAAAAAAAGTTATCATGCCACTTGAATTCATATAATCCGAACGTGGTAAATCAATATTAGTAAATGAAGGTTACATGTACTCTTATAAAAGCGTTAATGCTTCAAATATCACTTGGCGTTGCCGTGAAAATAAGAATAGGTTATGTGGTGCAATAATTCACACAACAAGTGATAAGAGGACAGGTATGTTGCGTAAATTAAAATTTATAATAATTAAAATTTTACATGTTATAATTTCGTTTATCAGTTATATATGTGATATCTAATTGCTATTTTTATTTTTTAAATTAGGTGAAATTGTAGGTAAAGTCCCAGAACATAATCATGTTGCCAATGTAGCAACTACTGAGGCTAAAAAAATTAATGTACAATTAAAAAAACGGCTAAGGACGGTTGTGACAATAATTTGGTAATGATTTCTAGTGTGTTGAATAAAGTCTCATCACCTGTTCGTGCTCAAATGCCAAAAATGAAATCTTTAGTTCGTACAGTTCAGCGTGCAAAAAAGTCCAAAGATGAAGTTGTAAATCCAAAAATATTGCAAGAATTAGTTATACCTGATATATACAAAATGGTCAATGATGATGAGTTATTTTTATTACATGACAGTGGTGGTGGGGTTGATCGGTTTCTTATATATGCTACTGAAAAAAATTTAGAGTTATTGGCTGAATGTACTATGTGGTTTTGTGATGGAACCTTTAGTTCAGTTCCACTTATTTTCAAACAGCTGTATACTATACACGGTATAATGTTATTATTACACGGTATTATAATATACCTTATAATGGTAAAATTTTGCCATTTGTTTACATACTTGCTCCTAACAAAAGTCAAAAACTTTATTTGCGAGAATTAAAAGTAATTAAACATCACAACCCAAATTTGAATCCGCAGCGCGTTATGGTCGATTTTGAGCGTGCATTTATTAATGCTTTTAAGCATCGATTTGCTGGATGTAATATTATCGGATGTCATTTCCATTTTTGTAAGTGAGTTTAGAGCCACATTCAATCATCTGGATTGCAAAAGCAATATACCACAGATTTGAAATTTTGTATCAATTTGAAAATGATTATGGCGCTGGCATTCGTTCCCATAGACGATGTGATTGAAGCATATGAAGAGCTTATTAAATCATCATTTTATCAAGAAAATGCTAACATATTGACCGACTTTGTGAGTTACGTTGAGCGTACTTGGATAGGTGAACTATCTCGTTTAGGGAACAAGTGAACGAAACCTTTGTTTGATTTATTGTTATGGAATTGCTATCAAGCAGTTCTTGACGATATTATGCGTTCCAACAATTGCATTGAAGGATGGCTTAACTCATTCGATAGAAAGGTTCGCGTAATTCATGCCATTTTTAGTTCTTTCATCAATGTCATTAAAAGTGAACAAGTAATCACGGAGACAACCATAACTCAAATGGACGCCGGAATTAATAATGTTGCTAAAAAACGTAAAATTTACGCTGACAAAGGTGAGCGCACAATGAATATTGTTTTGCAGTACGATCCAACAAAAAAAATTAAAATATTTGAAGAATATCGCCTCAGCTATGTTTGTGTCAAAGATTAATATTACTACAGTGACAAAATTAAAATTATATGAATTAACATTGTTGAAAGGAATATTTATTTTTGTATTCATTGTATTTAAGTAATAAATGCTATTATAAATTAAATTTAGTTGCAGTATAAATATTTATTGTCATTGAAAAGAAAATCGGTCTGTCGGTTGACCCTGCGGGCCAGCCCCAAAATTTCCCGCCCATTTCGAGCTCCTTGAGCTCGAAAAATTGTCGTGGATACATTTTCGAGCTCTTTGAGCTCGAAAATACTTTTGCATTCCTTTGTTTTCGAAAAAAAACTTTTTTTACCATTTTTTCTCAAACGATATCTTTCGAACGAATATACCGATTGAGACGTTTAAGGTGGCAATCGACGCGTTTTATTGAGTTATACAACTGATCAGATTTTGAAATCGATTTATCGAGTCGTTTTCAAGTAATTTTAAAAAAACAAAAACAAAATTTTTTTCGAATTCTTTCGTTAACAGTTTCTCTTAAACAAATGAACCGATTTTGATGGTTGTGGTGACATTCGACGCGGCTTACAAAGTTTTACAGCTGATTAGATTTTGGAATTACTCTATCGAGCGAATTAAAAGTTCTTCAAAAAAAAACATTTTTGAAATATCTCCGAACGTACCCTACTGAATAAGCTCAAATTTTCAGTGCTTATAGTATCGAATGACATCTCGACGATTAAAATCGGTTCATCCGTTCAAAAGTTACAGAATCTTTACATACGTACGTACATACGTACATACATACATACACTTGGACATCATCTTGAAATTAGTCAGAATAGCTTCCTAGAACCTCAAAAAGTCGACATTTGTTGGAATTTCGATTTTCTCAAATCGGGGTAAAACCAATAACTTCCCGTATTTTCGAAAATTTGAAATTTTCTTAGCAGGAAGTTAAAAATTTTGAGTAGTAATTATTATTGTTGTATTACGTATATAAAATATATATATATATGTATATATATATATGTATAGATATATATATATATATATATATATATATATATATATATATATATATATATATATATATATATATATATATATGTATATATATCAGGGTGGCCCGAAAAACCGACATTTTTTTTCGAGTCTCTTCTGAAAATTAGTTGGCTTATGATATTTTAAAAAGCTCACCAAAAATCAGCTCGATAGAAAATTTTCAAGAGGTCGCTCACGAATTTTGAAAATATTAAAAATGATCGAAATTTGAATTTTTATTTAAAATTTTTTTCTTTCTCGTGGCAGCAATAGTTTATATTTGTGAAATCATGACTACGCTGAAAATATAAGCCCAAAATTTAAATATTTGAACCTCGCTCAAGAATTTTCAATATTTCCGAGTGCTGTCTTTTGAACGTTTTCGAGCGACCCTTGAATATTGATAATAAAACTTTTCGATTGTTTCACCATCAATTTTTATCACAATTAACGGAAATATAACCCGAGAAATAGAAATAATGAGTTATTTATATACTTTTCTATTTTTTAATTTAATTTTTAGGTTTTTTCGCTTATTCAAAACTTACCAAATTTTATTGTTTAAGACTGTCCTGTATATTCTTGGTTATGCAAAAGTTATATTTTAGTGAAATGACAGTAATTGAGTTATAAAAAAATGCAAAAACTAATTCAAAGTATTAGTCACATATTATCAGTTAATATTCGAAATTCTTGAGCGCCGTTTCAATATTTAAATTTTGGGCGGAATTTTTCAGCATAGACTTGATATCACAAATCTAAACTATTGCTGCCGCGAGAAAGAAAAAATTTAGAAGTAAAAAATCCGAATTTCAATCATTATTGATATTTTCAAAATTCGTGAGCGACCTCTTGAAAATTTTTTATCGAGTTGATTTTTGCAGTGGCTTCTTAAAGGCTTCGTAAGCCAACAAATTTTCATAAGAGACTCGAGAAAAAAAAATAGTCGGTTTTTTTGGGGCCACCCTAATACATACATATATATTAGGGTGCTTCGTTTCCGGCGAAAGTATTTTTTTCGTTGCTTATCAAGCAAAATATTGTTTTTCATGCTAAAACAAAAATTCCTGCCAAGTTTGAGCTCTTAATTCCAATCCTAAGCACTTTCCATTTGATTTCCGAGATTTCCGATTTAAAATACACGTAAATTAAATTTCTTTTTTTTTTTTCACTTTCTAATACTCAGCTGCGTTTTATGATATCGACGCGGTTTTGATCACAAATTGTAGGGCGTTTGTTCATTTTCAAAAGTGCTTATAGTAACTTAGCTGTAGTTCTAGATGTTTCACTTGTGTGCGTCTCGGAAGTCATTTTTCCTATAAAATTGACCTTTATTGGTTTCCAGAATGTAAACCGATGAAAGTACATTGAAAATGTTAATGGAAATTTTGTAGGAAATTTTATTCCCTTTAAAAAAAGTCTTCTGAGTCAAGTCGCTAAAGTCCATAGTTTCCGAGTTATAGAAATTTTAATAATGTGAAAAATATAATATTAAAAAAAAAAAAATGACAATTGATATTTTAAGAAGGGGAGCCCTGTGGTGGTTCTGCTTCTCCGCGAGATGGCATTCACAACTCGCGCCTTTCGCAATACTTCGTCCCTATGCCTGTTTCAAGATATAACATTTCCAGCATGTAACTTCCAACAAAGCGTCTTAGGTTTAGATTGCAATAATCACTGCCTAAGTCACCAACTACCAAAGAGTGAAACATTGTGAGTAATAAAGAGAAGAGTAAAGATGGAAAAAGGTATTTGTGGGGTGAGAGGCGTTTCGTCTAAGCATACGATAGCTGAGACTCCTCAGTTAGGTGTGTCTATCGTATACCCTACCGAAGACGCCATGTTGGAAATGTTATATATTGATACAGGCATAGGGACGAGGTATTGCGAGAGGCGCGAGTTGTGAATGTCATCTCGCGGAGTAAAGCCGAACCACACACACACATATATATATATATATATATATATAATTAATTATATATATATATAATTAATTAATGTAACAAGACCTAAGTCCATCTTTGTCGATCGGAAGCCGATACCTCACCCTTTTGGGCATACTCGCGCTGCGAAATCCTTTCTTTTCTACCATAATATTATAAAGCGAAACATTGAGCATTGAGTGGTTTCGCTAGGTAGAAAATACGGACAATTAATTAATGTAATATATATTTATATATCTGTTAGACTGTTTCAAATTAGGGGACTATTGCACAACTCATTTGCGAAGTAATGAGATGTGTTCTACTAACGCTTTCTCGATCCGAGCTGATTCACTCACGTAGAAAACATTTTACACTCATTCAAATATACTCGACAAGATTTAAATTCATACCATTTGAAAGATAATTTATTAACGAATAATACAAATACAATTTCAAGTCTCTTTTTTTAAAAATAATGATTAAAAAAAAAAAAAAATATAAACAAATCCTGTGATGTCCGTCAGTATGTACGGATGTTGGTAAACACATTAACTAATAAAATGCACAACCGATATTTTTTTTTTTTTTATTACACTTGGATTCTTAAACAGAAGAACCCTTATGAAAATCACTATTCAAAACTTTTTGGTTTCTTTAAAATTAATATAAATCAAAAACTAACAATTCACGAAAAAATATAGCGGCCATATTTGTTTTTTATTATCATCATTATTATCTAGCATATTGGGGCACCATCTGTCCATTTTAAAATTTTTTTTATATTCCAATTTCAAATTATTTTTCAACGTGTAACGGCAAGAGTGAAACTGTTTGTTTGTTTTTTTTTTTTTCTACCTTTTATTATTATATTTGATTTTCTTTTTATTAAAAGAATTATTATTATTTTTTTTTTAATTTAATATTTTTTTCTTTTAAACAATACTAAAAAAAAAAAATATTTTTTCATCTGCAATTAAAAGTAAAAAAAGCTTTCTTTTTTTTTGTTTAATTGTAATTACTAAAGAAAAATAAGAGCTGGAAACTGATAATTCATAAAAAATTTAGCTGCCTTTTTATTTTCTCGACTATTTTTTTGCTTCATATTTTATTTATTATTATTATTTTATTATTATTATTATTATTAATATATATATATATATATATATATATATATATATATATATATATATACAGTCTGTCCTAAACTACCCTAACAGCCACTTTAGCTTGACATCGATCGTAATTTGACGTTGAAATAACCTGAAATTCGCTTCCCGAATTTGCCGACAATTTGACAGCAGAAGTTGAAAAGAAAAATTACCGGTTAATTTTTCCTCAATTTAAAAGTAAATCTTTACTATAAAAAAAACCTGTAATGTTTATTTTTACCATGACAAAAGGTAAGCCAATTTATACATAAAATTGTCCACAATTCGACGGGAAAATAATACTTCACAATTTTTTAGGTCAAATTAACAATAAATTGATATGGATTAATTTTTTCTAGTCAACTTTTAAAGTGAATTTGCATTCGAATTCGGGTAGTAAATTTACGTCAAATTGTATAGCAAGTTGTATATAAATTATCATCAAAAACGGAAAAGTCCAAAGCTGACGGACTTTTGACGAAAAATTCAAGGAAACTTTTATAAAGTAAACTTTTGCTATAGCAAACTGTGCTATTAGGGTAGTCATATTGGATTTTCATTGAAGATTATGCTTTAATTTTTTTAATTATCAACGTATTGATTTTCAATGTAAAATTAATAAATTTTATTAAAATTCCCCGACAAATTTTTTTTAAACTATTGATTTTTGAAATTTATTGGCTGCGTTCATAACTAACGTGGCACTAACTTCAAATAAAAGTATATAAATACTCATTTATTATTATTATCATTATTTCTTAGCAGCTCACAGAATATTGAGCTCACCTTTCTTTGATGGTGATTCATGAGAAGATGTACGTATAATTGAAACAAGAATCGGTTTACTTTGTAATCGTAATAATGTATGAACTTCGTTTAAAGATGGTAGAAGCAACACCGTAAACGGAACCTCCATCGGCTCCTCGACGATAGCACGGTAAAGTACGAATATTGGACTCGCTCACAGCTATAATAATTGGTCATATTTGGTCAGTAACTTTTATAATTTGGTCAGGGTTTTAACTCTCAGAATTTTGAGTTTAAAATTTCAAGGCCATATAAAAAATTTTAGCACGGTCAATTCAACATTCAGCGCCCAAAAACATACTGTTCGAACGGAAATTGAGTGATATTAAATGGTCAATGCGATTCATAATTTGGTCAGCTGTATGTGCGCAAGAAAAAGCGATTTTCAGTGGTGGGGCTTAAAAGAAAAAATACATAGCACCCGAAACTCGTTAGAAATTATCGTTTTGCCGTTATTTTCATGGTACCAAAAGAGAGAAAAATGGTCAAATGTAGGGCTTCACACGAGACGAAATGAAGCGAGAATTTCAAACTCTCGTCTCGATCTCGTAAATTGAGAAAAATCAGACACTCGTCTCGATCTCGGTCTTGTCTCGTTACTATCTGTCTCGTCTCGTTTCGTCTAATATCGTTAATTACTGGTATGCACGGAAAAAAATTAAAAAATGTCAAATTATAATAAAATGCTACGTTTATAAAATGATTTATTTGAATACACTTTTTTCGATTAAAAGACAAAGTTAAATTGTTCATGAAATAAAAACTACTATATTAAAATATATGGTGTATCTCCACACCAAATCGGACGGTTTGAAAAATTTCCGTTTTTGATTTTCTTAATTTTTTGGTGCCCCTCAAAAGAGGCTTCTTAGTAATGAATTTGAAAATTTTCTTGATCATTGGTTCAAAAAATATCAAATTAAAAAAAAACCCGCTCTTTTTTTGGTTTTTAAATCATAACTTGCTCAAAAAACAAATTTATCATCGGACTTCATAGAAAAAAATACAAAATAAATATTTAAAGTTTTTTTCATTAAGATTTTTGAATTGTCAGTTTTCAGTCATGTTTTCTAAACTGTGTGTATCCTTCGATTGAAGACTTTCTATTTTAAGCTTCTATTCATCCTTCAACTTTTCAAAAAGATATTTAACCTTTTCCCGGTTAACCTTGAATCCCTACTCTTAATTTGATCCGTACGTCTTATTCTTAAAAGGAGAGAGCTATAGTCTGTTTCCTAGAGAGGGGGCCAGAAAAATGGTAGAAGGGGGTGCTCCTCTACACTACCACATCTAAACTTTCACTCATACAGACTTACGACGGACTTTCATTGGCTCTATCCCCACATGACTCACACCTAGACTCACCGATACTCCGAGCCGGGAAAGCGATAAAACATTTATGACATAATTTTGTAACCATTTGTGAAAGAACACGAAAATAAATAAAAACGTTTGTTATAATTGTTCATAAATAAAATTAACTTTTACTTACTGCTTTTGAATTCCTACAATCAGAACAAAAAAAAAACGAAATTAAGTTATAATAAGTAAAAAAAAAGTATACGGTGTCAAAAATCGGCACTGATAATAATTTATAGCGAAAAAAAATTTTTTCAATTTTTAAAAATTAAAAAAAAATTGTAATTATGGAAGTCACACTACCAGGCTGGGTTTGAAAGTTGCAGAATGAATAGAAGTTTAAAATAAAAAATCTTCAAGAAAATCGAAGGATACACACAGTTTAAAAAACATGACTGAAAACTGACAATTCAAAAATCTTAATGAAAAACACTTTAAATATTTATTTTGTATTTTTTTCTATAAAGTCCGATAATAAATTTGTTTTTTGAGCAAGTTATGATTTAAAAACCAAAAAAAGAGCGGGTTTTTTATTAATTTGATATTTTTTGAACCAACCTCTTTTGATTGCCACCTCAAACATGTTCATCGGTCAGTTCATTAAAAAGATATTAAGAGTTTACATCCATACACACACACACACACACACACACTCGGACATCCTTCTGAAAATAGTCAGAATAGCTTCCTAGGACCTCAAAGCGTCGACATCTCATGAAAACTCGATTTTCGAAAATCCGGGTAAAACCAATAACTTCCCGAATTTTTGAAAATTAATAATTTTCTAAGCGGGAAGTTAAAAATAGTCAGTTTTTTGTCACCCTAATATATATTTAGAAAGTCTTCGTTTTAAATCTAAACATAAAAAAATAGGTGAGCGATCATTTTATTACCGTTCATTTTCACTTGGCAATTTATTGTTTTAAATAAGTTAAATACTGAAAACGCAACATTATATAGAATTGGAGATTTTACAGGTGGTCACCATATTTTACGTTTCATAAGTGTATAGTTACCTACACAGTCCTTTTTTTTTTGTTTAAGAAAAAAATTAACCGTTGATATTTCTTGTCTATTTCCTTTCCGACTGGAAAAATTTCGACGAGACAAAAAACGAGACTCTCGGGTCTCGCAGTATGTGGTCTCGGTAACGTCAAAATAATTTTGGAAGTGTATCGTCTGGGTCACGTCTCGCAAAATTGAGACGGGACGAGATGAGACGAGAAAAATCTCGATCTTGGGTGAAACCCTAGTCAAATGTTATCATTAGTTAGTCAGGAACAGAAAATTCGAAAAAAGAAGTTTAAAACTCCAAGGTCACCTGAAATATATTAGCACCCCAAAATGGACGTACAGACTCACTTCACAGCTCAATTTAATCAGAATCGAAAGTATATAAATGGTCAACATGGATTTTAATTTGATCATTGCTCCACATAGTGCTATTCATTTTTTTGGTTTCAGATATATGAACCCCTCCACCATCATCAAGTTTCTTTCTAACAAACAGTAAAATATTAGAAAATTAAGCTATACATTTATTTTCCTACGTTTTTGACACCATAATTGAACATGTTATACCCTGAAAATCAGGGCTTTTTTGGATGAATGATAAAAAATCGACTAGCAACAAGCAATTGAGTAAAAAAAAAAGTTCAGGATCATCTATGTTGAATGTAAAACACCAAATAATACTAAACAGAATTATCTAGTCAATGCTGCATGATTCTGCGTATGAAGTTATTAGAAGTATAGTTACCATTCAGATATTAAAAACGTTATTTCAGATAACTAAAACGGACAGCGTGGAAATAGGCTTGAGCACAAACGGCTCTATTGCGTAGCGGCAAATTTACGGCCTGAAAAATTTCATATAAATATGTGAAATTAGGTTTCAGATAATATTACATGCTAGTGTCCGACGCTATACTACTGATTATTAGTAAATTACATCTAAGAAATGGTCACCAATCAAACGAATCTAATTGTATCTTGAAGTGCATGATAATTGAAAATACTGCATTATTTCTTTTTGAATGTATTTAAAGGCCTAGCTACTAGTTTGATACACGCACATGATGCTACTGATAATTGGTCAGTACAGAATAGTAAATGGTCACCCCTTTAATGACTCTATAGTAACCCCTGATTAAAAACTCCGATTGAATCTGATTGAAACCCAATCAGAATTCTATCAGTTTCAATCGGAAACGAATTTCCATTCAGAAATGTTCAGGAGCGTTTGAGGCCTCCGATTGAATTTCAATCAGATTCAATCGGAAAAAAATATTTTTTATTTTCTGATTGAATCTGATTGAAATATTTCAATCAGTTTCAATCGGAAAATAATAATTTTTTTCCGATTGAAACCGATTAAAACTGATTCAGAAAAATTCAATCAGTTTCAATCAGAAAATAATAATTTTAATTTTCAATTATTTTCCAATTGAATCTGATTAAATCCGATTGAAATATCTCAATCAATTTCAATCAGATTCAATCGGAAAATAATAATTTATTTCTCGATTTTATCCTGATTGATCAATTTTTTATTTCTCCGTGTAGAATGTTCTGATTGATCTTCCTGATGAGCTAGATATATAGCTAAAGTCCTTAGTAAAAATGAAACGAGGCACTGGCTAGCGTCTTGCTAGCGTCGCTAGAATCAATCCTAACGGTAGATGACAAACGAGGCGGCGATCGTGTATTTTTAATAGGGGTGTGCGTATTATCTATGAGATACGAGTAGTTTAACATTAGACAGTATAAAAATTGTAAGCTTAATATAGTATAAATCCTTTTTACTGCAGAATGTTCTACTGAATGTTTCTTATAAACAGTGCACTTTAGCAATATCACCCTGTTTAGAAAATCTCATAGATGCTCATACATTCCCATAAAGATTTTATGAGAATGAATGAGTTCTACGAGAAGTGCTGTATGGTTAAGTATAGGGCCTTATACATACAGCTATAAGAATCTCTCGGATTTTTTTAGCAGAGAAGTATAATCAGGAGACACGGTAGTGTCTCGCGCCAAGTACACGTTCAAACAGATGTATATGTGTGAAGTGTCATGGCGCTAGCCTACCGTGTCTCTATACCGTAGACAGAACGATATTTAGCTCCAATTTTTAAAAACTTTTTTAAAAAACCAAATATCTAGAAAATTCCTTTTGCAATCGAAAGATGATATGGCCAGCATATACTATAGTGCCCCCATTTTTAATCCTTTTACAAATTTTTTCATGCGAAAAGGGCACTGCCAAAGAATAAAAAGTTGTAAGAAATGCCATGATTCAGTAAATATTGAAATTTTTCTGTAGCAGTAATTTGTTTTTTCGCCACCAGCGGTGCTTCAGTCTGTATTTTTTTACTATAGTTTCGTATGCAAATTTTTTATGAGCATAAATAAATTCGTTTCATAGTCATAAATTTTATGAAAAATTCAAGGAAAATTTTATAAGTAAACTTTTGCTAAAGCAAACTGTGCTGTTAGGAATGCTTTTATATAGTTGCAAAAAAAACTTTTACGATTATGTAAAACTCATGTTTAACGTCCTTATGGTGTAGTTCTATTCGCTAAGCAGTATCAACCTTGATAGCCAAGCTGACAGCAAGCTAACGACAATTTATTGCCGCAACTTGTCATCAAGTTGACCGCAGAAATTGGCGTTTCCTTAAATTAGCCGCAACTGGTTGCCAAGTTATAAGAAACTTGATAACAACTTATAGGAACTCTTCCAAAAGCTGAAAGTTGTCACCAATTTGGTCACATTTAATTGACACCAACTTTTTAATCAGTACTATGTATATATATTTATGTAGTGATCAATTAAAGTATAATGTTTACTTAGTGATTGCGTTGAAAATCCGTATGATTATCTCTAATTAAGTTATTATTATTGACTAAAACTAAATTTTGCGTCAAATAATACCTTTCATTTAGGAAATATAATTTGTGGATTGCTAAAAAATTTTGAATGTTGTATGTTCTCTCTAGTTATATTCGCGAGGTCCCTGATAGCCTCCAACCGTGAGTTAACTTCAAGCTACTGCCGTATTAGCCAATTCGAAGGAAAAGTGTTGGAGAGCAAACAGTTACCTGCAAGTTGACAGTAAATTGTCTGTAACTTGAATTCAATTCGACCAAGTGTTACTGTCAGACAATGACGTTAAGTTGACTGTAAGTTTCACTTCAAATTGATGGCAAGTTTCTGTCAAATTACGTTCAGATGGTAGTTGATTTGCATCAATTTGCACGCAAGTATTATCCAGCCAAGACTTCCCAGAAACTTATTGTTAAGTTACCCGTAAATGTTCCACTGCAGAACTTCCTAAGCAATTAGATTTAGAGTGTGGCTTTTAAAGGTGGTACCAAAACCGTGTCATTTGACGCCATGATAGGTACAGATGTTGTCATTAATGGCCGTATTCGGCCGAACTAAATCCTATACGTGTATCTAATAAGATTTAGTTAAGATTTAGTCTAATAAGTATGCTTTGCTTCTACTATGCTAAATCTTAACTTAATTTACAGAGGACTTAATTCAGCTAAGCACGGCCAATACCTGGAATTACTAAACTTACCCTAATAGCATTGAAATTGATAGTAATTTGATGTTGAAATTACCTAAAATCTGCTGCCTGAATCTGCAGACAATATCACAGCAAAAGTTGAAAATAAAAATTTGCGGTTAATTTTTCTTCAATTTTAAGAAAACTTGTACGAAAAAAAAACGGTCGATAATGTTAATTCTTACCATTTCAGAAGGTATGCAAATTTATACGTAAAATTGTCTACAATTTGAGCGTAAAAATATACTTAACAATTTTTCAAGTCAAATTAACGATAAATTGACATAAAATTTGCCTGAAAATTAAAGACAACTTTTTTCTAGTCAACTTTTGAAGTGAATTTGCATTCAAATTCGGGCAGTAAATTTACGTCAAATTCAATAGTAAGTTGCATACAACTTATCATAAAAAATGGAAAAGTCCAAAGTTGACGGAAATTTGAGGAAAAATTCAACGAAACTTTTGTACAGTAAACTTTTGCACAAGCAAATTGTGCTATTAGGGTTAGTTGACGTCTGCCGTAACTGCCCTAACAGTCACTCCAGATTGAAATCGACAGTAATTTGACAGTTGAAATTACCGAAATTTGCCGCCCGCATCTGCCGACAATTTGATAGCAAAAGTTGAAAAAAAAAAATTAGCGGTTAATTTTTTTTTTTTTTTTATTAGGTGTACAAAAAAGTTCTACCCGTTTTTCAAAGATGGAGTTATCTAACAGCTATTTATAGGTTAGCTATGAATACGTATATGTACATGCACAGCTGTTTGTACTCTTTAAATTCATCAAACTTTTAATATATTAATCTTCGATGTATATATTTTTTTATTAAGTTAAAAATGGATGTAAGTAATGAGCATATCCGCCATTGTCTTTTATATGAATTTCATCAAGGAAAAAGTGCTGCTGAAGCTCAAAGAATAATCTGTGCAACTTATGGTGACAGTGTTATTGATGACAGTACTTGTCGAAGATGGTTTCGGAAATTCACAAACGGAGATTTTAATTTAAATGATAAACCACGCTCTGGAAGACCTTCAACAATCAGTGACGAGAAATTGGAAGAATTACTGAATCAAGATTCTGCACAAACACAACAAGAACTTGCGAAAAAGTTAAACGTTACTCAACAAGTTATTTCTGAAAGATTACATGCTTTAGGTAAGATTCAAAAAGAAGGAAAATGGGTACCTCATGAATTAACTCCAGAACAACGAGAGAGACGAGTTGACACCTGCCTGTCGTTGCTTTCACGACATAAAAAAAAAACGTTTTTTGTGGAAACTCGTAACAGGGGACGAAAAGTGGGTTTACTATGAGAATCCTAAACGTCGAAAACATTGGGTAGACCCAGGACAACCAACGACATCATCACCAAAACGTAATGTTTTTGGGAAAAAAATATTGCTTTGTATTTGGTGGGATGAGTGGGGCGTGCTATATTATGAGTTACTCAAACCAGGAGAAACCGCTACTGGAGAACGCTACAGTTGTCAATTAAAAAAATTAGCAGATGAAATCAACAGTAAAAGACGATTTGCGGGACAAAAACCTCGACCAGTGATACTGCAGCATGATAACGCCAGGCCTCATAGAAGTTCAATCGTCCACCACACTATAAATGATTTACAGTGGGAAGTTTTACCGCACCCGGCGTATTCACCAGACCTTGCACCGTGTGATTTTCACCTATTCCGTTCATTGCAAAATTACTTGGCTGACAAACACTTACAAAATGAAAACGAAATGCAAAAAACAATAGATGATTTCATTTCGACAAAAGATCAAGCCTTTTATCGCCGTGGGATCCATCAGTTGCCTGAGCGTTGGCAAAGGGTAGTAGATGCTGATGGTGGTTATTTTGATTAAAATTTGTATTTTATTTAAAATTTTTAAATATATTTTTTTTTGACAAAAAACGGGTAGAACTTTTTTGTACACCTAATATTTAGAGGTTACTTTTTTTGGCTAGAAAAAAACCCTAGGGAAAGTTCCTATGAAATTGTTCTCAAATGTCTGTCAACTTTGGGCTATTCCGTTTTTGACGAGAATTTGCATACAACTTGCTATACAATTTGACGTAAATTTACTACCCGAATTCGAATGCAAATTCATTTTGAAAGTCGTATACGAATTATCGTTAATAACGGAAAAGCCCGAATTTGACAGACATTTGACAAAAATTTCATGGGAACTTTTATTAGGGTTTTTTTCTAGTAAAAAAAGCAACCTCTAAATTGAAAAAAAAATTAACCGCTAATTTTATTTTCAAGTTTTGCTATCAAATTGTCGGCCAATTCAGGCAGCACATTTTGATGATTTCAATTGTCAAATTACTGTCAGTTTTAATCTAAAGTGGTTTTTAGGGTATTTTCGTACATCTAACAACATTGTGGCGCTACCTGTCAATACCTTATTGGCGAAATTTGGAAATCAGGTTTTTAATCAATGGAAACAAATAATTATTTTTTAAGTTAATTTTTAACGGAAGATTTAATATCATTATACAAAAAGAAAATATCATTATACAAAAAAAAAAATATTATTTATTGAAGACTACTAATGGAAATTCTAGTTTTTTAATTACATTTTTGTTATAAATAAATTACTGTTTTATTTGTTTTCACCAACAATCACCGACAAACGGTTTCCTAGCAATTTAAATAAAAAAATAAAAAAAATATCGAAATAGAGGGGTTCAATGAAAAAAATTAAAGGTTAATTTTTATTTACTTTTTCATAATTGAGCAATTAACCCTCAAACAACTTTGATAGGTCAACATTGATCGACAAACGACCAACAAACGATTGCAATTGAAATAAATCGAATTGGTTTATATTGAATTGGTTTATTATGAGGAGTTAAGTTGGAGCTCAAATATACAACTTCATTAAGCGATTTCTGATAATCAATTTGGAAGCGAGCTAGTGGCAACCAACTGTAGCAACTTGCTATCAAGTTGGCCGCATATACTGTTCCAATGTATGCCAATAGCTGGCATTCCCTTAGTTGACAGGATTGACGAAAAGTTGCCTTCAATTTACTCAGAAAGTTGGTGACAGGTTGCGGTAGTAGATTATCGTCAACTTTCTACGAACGTTGGTAACAACTTGCAATCAATATTTACGTCAAAATTTTAAACCCTTTCGTTGCATATATAGTTATATCCGCTAGACAGTACCAAAATCAGGCAATTTAGTTCTATATATATATATATATATATATATATATATATATATATATATATATATATATATATATATATATATATATATATATGTAGATCAATTGAAATATTTTTACTTACTAATTGCGTCGAAATTAATGTACTTGGTGTGCGTCACTACATGTACTCAAGCAAAATTAATTTCTAATAAAATCAAACATTTTTTTTTTTACTCTTTTGTAAGCACACCAAGTACATTGAAATTTTGTTATACAATTTTTTTTTGAAATTTTATGAAAATGTTTGTTATGATTTTGCATCATACTAGGTACTTGGTATTTTTTCGATTTGACTTTTTTTTTGTAAAAATAAATTTTTTTTTTACTTTTAAAAAATTTTAAACGTGTACTTAGCGCGACTTTATACAGAGAATCTGTTTTTGGTAGGATTTTAAATACTTGGTATTTTTTCGATTGGATTTATTTTTTTTGTAAAAAATAATTTTTTCTTATTAGTAAAAAATTTTAAACGCGTACTTGGCGCGATGTTATACAGAGAATCTGTTTTTGGTAAGATAAACAATTCCTTAGAGGACGAAATTTTCTAAAAGATGGGTGCTATGCATCTTTTTCGTATGATGAGCCGTTTTTTTTTTCACTATTACCAAAATTATATGAAACAAGTAAAAAATAGACTTTCGGAGCAGACAGAATCGACATAGATCGAGTTAGAACAATCTGTTTTATAGACTTTCAAATTCAACAAATTCTCTGCAAATTAAAACTGGTTTCAAAACGATAGCTTAAAATCTGGCTAAGTTATAGCTATTTAAAAAAATTGTTCTTCAATTAACATACTTTTTAAATGGAAAAATTTGATACTCGAGAGAAAGTACTTTAAATTAAATTTAAGAGCTGAAGTTTTCAGGGAATTTTTTTCTCAATATGAATAACAAAATTTTCTTGTGTCGGCTAGAAAAAAAAAATTTCGTTTCAAACGAAGCGGATTCAATGAGAACTTAATAATTCATTTATCGATTATTTTCCGATTGAATCCGACAGAAAATTTTCAATCAGTTTTAATCAGATTCAATCAGAAAATAATAATTCATTAATCGAATATTTTCTGATTAAATTCGACAGACAATTTTCAATCAGTTTCAATTGGATTCAATCGGAAAATAACAATTCAAATAGTATTGATAATTATTAAAATTTGGGCAGATATGAATTTCATTTATCATTAATTCAGTAATTTTTAAAATATCCGAGTATAGAATTTTATCTGTCTTTCCAATTTAATCAATTTTATAAAAAGTTAAAACAAGCATTTTTCAGGATTATATAAAAACTTTTTTTAAAAAACTGTACTGATTGATTTTAAAACTATCACGAAAATAAAAGGAAACATCAATAAAAAATTATATATATATTAAGTTGGTTAAAAAAAAAAAAATTTTTTTTTTTTTGGTATCCAAAAATTGAAAGTCTACCTGAAAATAAAAATTTCGGTACCAATCCAAGCTCTTAATAATAATACTACGGTTTGCGTTAATCAATTTTTCTATTTTCTATTCAAATAACACCGGAAAAAAACTTTTTATGTTTTAGAATTTTCTAACTTACAAGCCAATCAACGAATTATTATGCACGATAGATATTTTTGTAGGAGATTGAATGCTCTACAACAAAAGTCTCATCATTTTTTGATAAATCTAACTGTTCGAAAGTTATTTGAGCTTATAGTCAAATTTATAGAAAATTTTAAGATCTTCTTACTTTTCCGGCGAAACTATCAGTTTTATCAGAAAATCTCATAGAAACTTTTTTGTAGGTAATTTCATTTCTCAAAAATTATTATAAATAAAGTTTTTCAAAATTTCGCTTTTTTTTTTCTAGTTATTTTCATTTCAATGTCAAGCTCTTAAAAAAATAGTTTTCTGATCTATTTTTTATAAATTCTAAAATATATTTTTTGTATTTTAACTTATATTTTTTTAATAATTCTTTTTCATGGAGGTGTTTAACGCAAGGATTTTCGTATACTCCAACTAATAGAAAAAAAGTTGCTTAAACCAAGAGAAAAATTTCTTAGGAGAAAAGATATATGTAGAGGAGAGGAAATTCACCAGTCCTAGGCAATAGTAGTGGGAGTAGTTCGGTGCTCGTCACTAGATAGCGCCTACCACTTGTGAAGTGTCCCTGGTAAGAAACGTAGTTCAGACGTATTATATTCTAGACTTGGAAGCAATTCTGACACGAGCACTCCTCTGTTCTTTGACAGAGTGACAAGTGCCATTTTTGGTGGTAATATAGTATATCCTATATTACTTCATAACATGAAATCTTATTGATAATGTAGATTCAACGTAGATTTTAAAATATTTGATTTTTCAATTTTTTACCATTTAATAATATGTAAAATTATTTTTTCCCGGGAATCGGTAATTTTTGATTAATTTACAATCGAAACCTTTCGGAAATATCTGATTAAATCCGATTGAAAGTCAATCGGAAATTTCTGATTAACTTTCAATCAGAATCATTCGGAAGTTTCCGATTGAATCCGATTGACTGTCAATCAGAAATTTCCGATTAAATCTGATAGGACGTTTTCAATCAGTTTCAATCGGAGTTTTTAATCAGGGATTGGTCACCCCTTCAATCACTCTATAGTAACAGTGAAGTAGGTTGGCTGCATATATATACGTTACGGTGGTTCAAAAAATAATATATTTTTTTTTTCGCAAACAGGTTCAAAAGTTTTATTTAGATAAAAAAAGACTCCTGTGAAAAATTGTTTTCAATATTCAAAAATCGAAGATAAAACAGTAATTGTGGAAGGCCCACTACCGCTCCGGTCTTAAAATTTACATTCAAAAATTTCGATGAATAGTATATTATACACCTAGGGCAATAAAGTAAGAAATGTTTCAGACCACGTGTTATTGTCAGCTGATGCGAAGCCGAGGTCAACAAATATGTGATCTGAGGCTTTCGTGCTTACTGCCCTAAATGTGTGTGCTATTTTTCTCCTCGACGGAGGCAGAAAGCGGCAACTTTGTTTCGCAGAGCGAGACGAATGTTTACGCTTACCGTTCGGAGGGAAAAAAAAATACTTAAAATATTTGTTTTGTATTCTTTTCTGTAGGGCCTATCTAAAAACGGAAATTTTGAAAAAAAAAAAAAAATTTAATTTTGAGCATTATTGAGAAAGTCATGATAAAGAAAACATCAGAAAAGCGGGTATTTTGGAAATTCGATATCTTTTGAACCATTAATTGAAAAATCTTAAAATTTAGCCGGAAGCCTATTTTAAAATGTACAAAAAATATCCGAGAATGAAGAAAATCAAAAGCAACGATTTTTGAAAGCGTTCAGTTTGGTGTGGAATGACCTACACATATTATTACATTGCGTCCGTATCATAGTATATTATATTAACCATTTCAAAAGAGATAACGCAGTATTTTAAGCCCCAACCTACTTCACTGTTACTATAGAGTCATTAAAGGGGTGACCATTTACTATTCTGTACTGACCAATTATCAGTAGCATCATGTGTGTGGATCAATCTAGTAGCTAGGCCTTTAAATACATTTAAAAAGAAATAATGCAGTATTTTCAATTATCATGCACTTCAAGATACAATTAGATTCGTTTGATTGGTGACCATTTCTTAGATGTCATTTACCAATAATCAGTAGTATAGCGTCGGACACTTTAGCATGTAATATTATCTGAATGGTAACTATGCTCCTAATTACTTCATACGCAGAATCATGCAGCATTGACTAGATTTTTCTGTTTAGTATTATTTGGTGTTTTACATTCAACATAGATGATCCTGAACTTTTTTTTTTACTCAATTGCTTGTTGCTAGTCGATTTTTTATCATTCATCCAAAAAAGCCCTGATTTTCAGGGTATATCATGTTCAATTATGGTATCGAAAACGTAGGAAAATAAATGTATAGCTTAATTTTCTAATATTTTACTGTTTGTTAGAAAGAAACTTGATGATGGTGGAGGGGTTCATATATCTGAAACCAAAAAAATGAATAGCACTATGTGGAGCAATGATAAAATTAAAATCCATGTTGACCATTTATATACTTTCGATTCTGATTAAATTGAGCTGTGAAGTGAGTCTGTACGTCCATTTTGGGGTACTAATATATTTCAGGTGACCTTGGAGTTTTAAACTTCTTTTTTCGAATTTTCGGTTCCTGACCAATTAATGATAACATTTGACCATTTTTTCTTTCTTTTGGTACCATCAAAATAACGGCTAAACGATCATTTCCAACGAGTTTGGGGTGCTATGTATTTTTTCTTTTAAGCCCCACCACTCAAAATCGCTTTTTCTTGCGCACATACAGCTGACCAAATTATGAATGGCATTGACCATTTAATATCACTCAATTTCCATTCGAACAGTATGTTTTTGGGCGCTGAACGTTGAATTTACCGTGCTAAAATTTTTTATATGGCTTTAGAATTTTAAACTCAAAATTTCGAGAGTTAAAACCCTGACCAAATTATGAAAGTTACTGACCAAATATGACCAATTAGTGACCAATTATTCTAGCTGTGAGCGAGTCCAATATTCGTACTTTCCCGTGCTATCGTCGAGGTGCCACCTCCATCACTAATAAATATTGCAATAATTTAGTAATGGATCAAATTTTTATCAAATTTAATGATTTATCAATCCGAAATCATTTTTTATAATTAGCAAGTTAAAAAAATTGAAATCGGTTTGATCCTGTACGTCACTTTCAAAACATCCCGCTGTTTTTGAGCGCTTAGAGTTTAATAATACCTTTCCACACTAGTATTTTCAAACTGTTTGAGTTAGAAAAAGTTGTCATAGATTGGGCTACGAAAATTCAATAAAATTAAACATAATTTTAAAAATCGTTTTCTGTTCCATTTTAATATAATTTAAAACTTCTTTCCAATTACTTACATTTAGTCCTGACGAACCTTGCGTTTCATAAACAATAACCGTAAAAAAAAAATTTAAGAATTAATACTTCTTCCGAGGTATTTTAGATTATTCGAATTCTTGTAGTGTAAAACAAGGCTACTTTTTTTCGGACTCTCCGAGCTAGAAAAACCCGATGCAGTAATGAATATTTTTGAACGAAAAGAGCTCAAAAGTATATTCACAGTAACATTTTCGAGCTCAAAAAAAGCAAAAAGTTTTGGGGCTGGCCTGCAGTATCAAAAGTCTTTCATATTTTTATTTTTGAGTCATTTTTATTTAGGAAAATGTTTTTTATTATTGAGTGAGCAAATGAGTTGTGCACGTTTGGATTTTCCAACTTTTTTTTTTTTTTTTTTTTTTATTAACATTAAAAAATCAAAAGGGTATCGTAAAATATATCACCAGTTAAAATTTGAGCACTTCATATTGATATTTAGAGGTGGCTGTTGATAATTTTCAATTTTTCATTTAGTAACATTACTTACGAAAAAATCAAGAAAAAAAATCTCTTTAAATAAATTTTGTAGCAAATTTACTGATCTACACAAAAGGTCTCTTATAATTTTTGCATAAATTCAATCATTCACAAGATATCCGACGTCAAGGTTTGATACAATTTGAAGAATTTGTTTTTGCTCGTTCTGAATTTTATAACATGTCACCTAATGAAAACTTAAAAATTCTCAATACAGTTTTTTTGTAGGAAATTAAATGCTCTACAAAAAAAGTATGATTTAAAATTTTCGCAAATTCAACCATTCCAAAGATTTTTGCATCCGAAAATCCCACTGTTTGCAAATCATGATATTTCTCAATTTTGAATAATATAAAATTTTTTTTATCGCTTAGAAATTCACATTATCATTCTTCAAAGCTCACGTTGTTAAAAGTATAGTAGAAAATAATTTTTATAAACTCAAAAAGACTAAATATTTTATTTCTCAATCTTAATCTTAATTTAATGATGTCAGTCCCCATCTTTAAGGGGACTCGGTGGTCTAGAAATTTCGAAAGAATTTTTTTAATTTTTTTTTCATATTTCGAAAGTATAGTATTTCAAAAATATACTGTTAAAATATGGTGATAATATTCCCAGTATTTTATGTTCTAAAAGTTATTTAGCAGGCGGGCCGAGTTAGTATTTTTTATTCTATTGTTCGGCAGAAAACATCTGCTTCGAATTCTATAACTAAGTTACAATAATGATAAGTAAGTCAACATATGATGAAAAACAAGAAGAACCGAAGAAACGCACAAGAAAAAAATATGGTGCTGGAATAGCTGATTAATCGTAAGTATATGTTCAAATCTAGTTTTCTTCAGAATTTCTTTAACTAAAACTTTAAACGCGTTTATCTCGAAACTACTTTTTTCTGCCTGGCGTAGGTGAAAAAAAAACTATCCGGTCGATTGCTTTCAAATTTAAATATGTTATTCAATACACCAACAGCTATCGCTGAAACTAGAATAACATTTTTGCGTTAAATATTTCTATTTTTTAACATACAAGTGTTAAGAAAAAAAATGCAATTTTTTGACTATAAATTTCAAAGTGCTACTTCTTCAAAAAAAAATTTTTTTTTTTATTCTAGTTCCAGCGATAGGTTTATTTATACAGATTAAAAATCTATTAAATTTTTTTGTTTCAGACCCATAGAAGAGCCAAATTGTTCTACGCCGCCCGGGTCCCTTTTTTTAAAGGAGCTGGCTTCAACGCCATCTTTTAAATATTAAAAATAATTTTTTTTCTTAGATGTAAGGATTTTTGTATATTTCAATAACAATAAAATAATCCCTCAAAATTTCAAATGGTTTGATTCTTATTAAGATATAAAAAATAAATTTTTTTTAATCATGAAATTTTCAGCCTCTAGACCACCGGGTCCCCTTAATCACCATTCAGTTAATCGATTGTATTTTTTTTTAATGAATCATCTTAAAAAAATTGGATTGCAAAGAAGTTATTACAAGACCCAAAGAATTTGCTAAAATGTACAAGAATTCATTTTTTTCGATAAAAAAAAAAATAAGAGTAATGCAGTTGAATCAAATTTTAGATAAATAATAGCTATTTGACAACAAAGTTCGTTTAAAACGGCTCATTAAAAAAAAAAAAAAAAAAAAAAAAAAAAAAAAAAAAATCGAATAAATTAATTATGGAAAATGGCATTGTTAAATTAAGATCAAGATTGAAAAATAAAATATTTTGTCTTTTTGAGTTTATAAAAATTATTTTTTATTGTATTTTTAACATCGTGAGCTTTAAATAATAATAATGTGAATTTAAAAGCGACAAAAAAATTTCTATCATTCAAAATTGAGAAATATCATGATTTTCAGACAGTATGATTTGTGGATGCTAATATCTTCGAAATGGTTGAATTTGCAAAAATTTTAGTTCGTACCTTTTTTGTAGAGCATTGAATTTCTTACAAAGAACTGCATTGGGAATCTCTGAATTCTCATTAGGTGACATGTTATAAAATTGAGAACAAGCAAAAACAATTTCTTCAAATTGTATCAAACTTTGACATCCGATATCTTGTGATTGGATGAATTTATGCAAAAATCATACGTGATCTGTTTTGTAGATACCCTTTCGATTTTTCCATATTCATGAAAAAAAAAAAATAGTCCCCTAATTTGAACTGTAACAGTGCGTTCGACTTGAAAATCGAGCGCCAAAGTCTAATTTACCTATGGCCATCTATTTGAATAATGTTACATTAATTAACACTCTTTAGTCACCCGGGGCCAGGTCAGAGGCCCCCTAGATCGCATTCTATTGAGACAATAGTGGGGTAGTTTCCCACCCTCGGACTTTTCCTTTGAAAGGGGCTAGCAAGCAGTTGCTAGAGGACTTAGGCCCTGGCTACCACCCAGAGTGGACCAGTAGGGTAGTGGACTGATGACGCTTAGCGAGGTTCCTACTCTACACCCAGAGCTCAATACAATTTACTTGAGCCGGCCTCACGATATGTCTCGTTACATCTAGTCATTTAGTCCAGTGATAATTTTATTTAATTTATTTTATATCTTTGAGTTGCTTGTCCGTTATCAATAGCCGCCGTAATTATTTTAGAAATCATTTATTTGAATAACGTTTTAATTGACCACATTTTGAGTCAATTTTCTATACGTGGCTATTTAGTAAAGTTAAAGTTAATTTGATATTGTGTCGTTAAAATTTGTGAGTGTTACCACACCATTGCCGTTCATTTTCTGCGATTTCCTATCACCGAAGATTTGGGCCTACAACGCTGCTGCCACGTTTGCTGCCTACGCTTATTGAGGGGCATCTACAACTACAGGAATGGATCATGCAGTAAGGTACAGCGTAAGTGGGAATTTATCTTCCCCAAATTAAAATTATACTTGGTCTCCTCCCGCGTAAATTAAAATATCAAAACTTATATACTAAACTTTATACTAATTAATTCTATTGGGGAAATTTTAATATTGTGAATGGGTATTTGGTTAAATAAAATAATATTTCTCTTTTATAATACAAAAACCAATTTCTTTACCGAATAAACCACCAGGCATTTCCTTTTCCTTAATAATTAATAAGCGCAAATTTAAGAGACCGAGGCGAACCCCCCAGCTCATAAGATTAAGTAAATTTAGTTAATATTGAGTAACCGTGGCCTACACAAGAGCTAGCCCAACAGGCGACACCGGTTATAGAACAGTCTAATATCTTGTGACGTTACATTGCCGAAGACATAGAGTTAAAGGTAGAGTGTGAGTCTGTGTGTTAGAGAGAAATAGAGTTAGTATGTGCGTCGAGTTGAGTGCGTAGATGGTGAGTTGAGAGCATGAGAGTACGAGTAAGTGTACGATACTTTGTATGTTTTGGAGCGTCTGTGTGGTTGAGCGTGGATTTAACGGGGGATGTCTAGCTATGTCACGGATAGTGGCCAAGACAACGTGCCTCCCGACCAGTGATGACGACTAGGCCTTGTCGTAGCCCTCGAGGTTGATGTGGTGATCGCGGAGCGACTGAGATGTCGCCGCCCCTTCGTGTTGGTACTCGGAGTTAGCATGGGTATGTTTACGTTTATTTGGGGATGACAGGCCTCGTTTGAGATGCTCGAGGAAGCCAAGGTTTGCTAACTTCGAATATCACGGGGAGCGACATTACGAGAAGACCTGTGAGTCCATGGCTTGTATGTGGTGGGAGAAGCAAGGATGTGAGAGTGACTGAATGTGGTAGAGCGTGCGAGTGAATGGAGTGGGAGACTGGAGAAGAATAGTTGAAGGAAGACCATGGTGTAAGAGAGTTGAGATTCGGAGTCGCTCGGTACGAGTAGACCCAGTAGTCGAGTTTGGAGTTTTGGGGCGAGTGGCAGTGAGTCGGAGAGCTACCGCGATAAGCCTCGACCACACTTGGCTGATGCCGTTTTGGAGCTTATGGTTCTGAGTGTTGGGTTCTTGGAGCCGTTTGTCATGATATTTGTCGTCCTGATTTACCGCATTACTTATTTTATTTATATTAATTATCTAGAAGTGTCTTAAGTTTTATGATTCGCCGTCCACGAGAGGTTCCCGATGTCTTACCCAAGTATTTATTTGTTTGATGGACGCTCTAGACTGAACGCTCTAGACTGATCAGAATCATTTTTGCATGATTTTAAAAATTTAAATATATTTCAGAGCTTTCCAGATCAATCTCGAAATTCTTAGAGTAATCTGGAACATTCTGGATTCATAAAAATTATTTTTTATATTTTTAAGTTTTTGGATATGTTGTAGAACTTTTTCAATCATTCTTAAAATTTTGAGAACAATCTCGATCATTCTGGAAGAATACGGAATATTCTAGAAAAGTTCTCAATATTGAACAAAGTCACTCATAAACGCACTTAACGACATTCAGCACAATCTCGAGTAGGGATGCACTCAAAATCAAGATTATATTGATCTTGTCTTGATCTCATCTCGACTTTTTATGACAAGACCAAAACGATACTATAGATTGCAATGTCGAGACCAAGACCAAGACCATCGAAAATCTTGCAATGTCTTGACAAGAACCAATACAATGTAATAAATATATGTGAAATAGTTTTTTCAAAATTTTGTGTTTACACATGAATATAATTTGACAGTTAATTAAGGTCTCTTGACTTTTCAGAAATACTTTTATTTAAAGTAGAGATAAAACATAAACTTAATAGGATTATTTAAATTTCTATAAATGTAAAGTGTCTGAGTATGTTAGTATGAAAATATTTGACTGTATATTAGTAATTTCATATATTTTTGGAATATTATTATACCGTTAGTTTCTAGCACTTGAAAGAGTCACTATATTGTTCTTTATTTTACTTCAAATAGAATTGATTGGAAGTCAACATACTGGGTGATTACTTTTACAAAATAATTTGTAAAAAATATGATTGGAATGAAACAAAAAAGGGACGAATTAAATAGTGACGATGATAGTGATAGTACCTATACATTTAGCTATCTATCTAATATTTATTGAAATTTACATATTTTATTGGAAAATATTAAATGGATATTTTAATTTTGATTTCTGAATTTTTCGCATTAAATAAATGAGAATTTTGATTTGACGATATA